>NC_142951.1:1017473-1112473 GCF_046866305.1 Octopus bimaculoides
AGGCTGGAAAACTGCTGCTACAGCCTGGCAGGTGAGAGAAAGAGAGAGACACACAGACACACACAGAAACTATTGAAAATAAGGACAATTTATGGCAAGGCTAACAGTTTACCTTCAATTATATATATATATATATATATATATATATATATATATATATATATATATGTATATATATCATTTGTTTACAAAAGTAAAAAAGGTAAACCTACTGTTGCATGCTACCAACATAAGTAATAACTAATAAGTATCGATGCATTTATGTAGTGTAATACATTATGTAAACTCAAGTTATATCATTTGTTCTTACGTACGTTTCACCATTGTGACTGTTTGGAATTCTGCATTCGATGTTCCAAGCGCAAATAGATGCTTGACCACAACATGTCATCAGAGATATTAGTTCTCATTAGGTCTCTGTAACTTAGTTAAGCATCAAATTGCGCTGAGAGCATCCAATGAAGATGTCCAAAAGCCACAATACCGAAGTATATGTAGCAACAAATGATATCTGACCAAGTAACTAGCGGTTAGGTTTCAAATCCCTGCTACAAAACAATAAAACATGTTGCTCAATCCATTCCCTTTTGTTAATCATTTTATGTAATCTCCACGGATATTCATGGATTTCCAGATATATCTTCAATAAAACAATCAGTTTCCATTGTAAAGTCATATCTGAGAGCTGATACCTGTAGAGAGGCTTTCTACAGCAAACTGCAAGGTTAATATATATATATATATATATATATATATATATATATATATATATATATTTATGTGTATTTCTTCTATCTTAATGAATAAAAATTCTTCTGATAGAATAAATGGGTTAATAGAAACCAATGTAGCAAAGAACACAAAATAACTGTGGTTAGCTCCTGTTTTTAAGGCAGGAACTCCTTGAAATTTTGGGTATTTGAGTATATTTAAGAATTTAAGGATTGGAGAAAACGCATGTTATAATTGCATACTTTATTCCTACATATGTTTCAAAGGATTACAACCTGTGTGATCCATAGGGATCTTTGATATTAAAATTGTAACCTTCTCATCAGGGAAAGCATGGGAATCATCTCAAACGTAAGACATTATGACCGATTATGAAAACAATAGATGGATAAGGTTATGACTTGATTCATTTGAAAAAAACCGTTAGAGAATTGGACGCTGCCGGATAGTGGGTTGGACAACACATACCAATCAATGTGTAAGAGCGTACATGCATACATAAATACACATACACAAACACACACATATACATGCATACTGATACACACACACACATATACATATATATATATATATGCGCATATACACATACATACCTATGCATATACATATAATATGCACTTACATACAGAACGTAATAACGTATATATATATATGGTTTTATACAAATACATACACAATTATACATGCTTACATATACATAGATTTGTACACATATACACACACACACACACACACATATATATATATATAAATATATATATATATATATATATATATATAAATATATATATATATACTTACAAACATACATACACACACCCCCACACAGGTATACATGTATACCTGTGAGATGGTTACAATTTTAATATCAAAGATCCCTATGGATCACACAGGTTGTAATCCTTTGAAACATATGTAGGAATAAAGTATGCAATTATAACATGCGTTTTCTCCAATCCTTATATATATATCACCATCATCATCATCATCGTTTAAAGTCCGCTTTCCATGCTAGCATGGGTTGGACGATTTGACTGAGGACTGGTGAAACCGGATGGCAACACCAGGCTCCAATCTAATTTGGCAGAGTTTCTACAGCTGGATGCCCTTCCTAACGCCAACCACAAAGAGAATATATATATATATATATATATATATATATATATATATATATCGATATCGGTGAGCTGGCAGAAATGTTAGCATGCCTGGCAAAATGCTTAGCGGTATTTCGTCTGTCTTTATGTTCTGAGTTCAAATTCCACCAAGGTCGACTTTACCTTTCATCTTTTAGGGGTCGATAAATTAAGTATCAGTTGCATACTGGGGTTCATCTAATCGACTGGCCCCCTCCCCAAAAGTGTCGGGCCTTGTACCTAGAGTAGAAAGGGATATATATATATATATATATATATATATATACGTATGTATGTGTATCTCTATATATATATATACACCTATTTATCCATATATAAATCCCCACAGGCAATTCTTATGCACAACATGTGTGCAATTAACTCAATTTAATTTAACACATTCACTCCAATACAATGAGCATCAACTGATACTTGTATGCCCTCTACCATTAATGTGTGTGTGTGTGTGTGTGTGTGTGTGTGTGTGTGTGCATTTCTCCTCAGGCCGACTCAGCATGACAAAGTGTGTGACAAGGCTGTAGCTTCTGAATTCCAAGTATAATCCACCCAGCGGGCTTCTATAGTTCCTATCCACCCAGTTTCTCTCACAAGGTGTAGATCATCTGAAGGCTTAAGAAAATGATATTCACCTAACATGCCACGTGACTATGAAACAAACTTTCTAACCATTCAAACATACTGTATGACCACCTCCCCTAAACATTGTCAACAAATGCTGAAATGTGGTGATTAGAACAAGAAAACTTTTGAGCTGCCAAATTCAGTCTGGTTTCCTTTGCTGTACTTCCAAGTGCGACAGAAAAATTTCCCATTTTGTAACACATCCAAGAATTTAATCTGGGAGATTTCTTTTATGCTGCATCCTCTATTTTTTAGCTTATACTTGTTTCAGTCATTAGATGCTGGAGCATCGCCTTGAAGACTTTTAGTCAAACGGATCAACCCTAGAACTTATTCAAGTCATTTGATTTATTTAAACAGTTGAAGCAGAAACTCGAGCAAATCCCTTAACATTTATTGCTGTTTGTAGAGAGTGTGTGAAGTTCAAGAAATTTCAGACAATAGGAGAATCAGAAAGTGCTGACATTCAGATTGTATCAAAATTTCCATCATATTTGAAGTGGAAGAGGTAAATATCCACGGAATATAAGAGATGAATGTTGGCTGGTGGGGGAACAGACTCCAGGAATAGAACAGCAGAAGATTGCCTCACTGTGTTGTTAAAAATAAATGTTATTGGGGACTTGAAACTTAAGCTGTTTGTTCATTTATCATTGTGATAGTCAAAAAGCAATTAAAAGCATGTTTTCAAATCTCATCTGCCTGTTACTTAGAAATCCAACAGAGAAGATTATATTGACGTCCCACCATCAAATATTAGTAATATTAGAAAAGAAGACTTGTAGATTAGAAGCCCCAACATACTTCTGCTTTTGCCGTTCAAAACAACAATCTCACTCCTGCAGCAATTCTTGAGTCACTCCAAACATGCACAACTGTTGAAATGGTTTCCATTCCACAACCACTTCTAAAGCCTATGAATTAGAGTTATTTCTGTTTTAAAGGCAGGTCTTCTTTGAAGAATTAATCTCTTAATTAGAACAACTGCTGGTGAATATCTGTACATGAAATAATTCTGGGAAAATTTTTAAAAAAAGACTTTGGAATAACTGGTAGAACAACAGAGACATTGAAATAATTCGTGCTTTGAAGTAATTTTCAGAAAATGATCCAAACTTCAAACCAAGCAAAGGATCTGAAATGGTAAGAGTGAATTTCTTTGGAGAAGAATTAGGGTTTCTTGCGAAGAGAAGCAAAGTAGCAAACACTTGAAGTTTTTTTTTTTTTTGGTAATAATGCCAAAATTGAAAGTGTGCATGTCTTTTTTATTGAATTCCATACAATTTCATTCAAAAGACTTTTCTAAATATGTTGAGACATTGTAGACATACAGCATTCTAAATAAGTATATATTTCTTTCGATAATTAAAAAAAAATTGACCTGCATATAAAAAAAACCATTTTACCTTCCTCTAATACAATTTCTGACAGCAAAGCAAAAAGATTGTAAAGTATTGATTTCATTAAACAAGCCTTTTATGATCAGTTTCCACCATTTTGTCCCACATTTTCCTGGATCTCCTTCTTCCCCACATTTTCCTGGATCTCCTTCTTCTCCACATTTCTTCTGAGTGTCCTGGTTCTACTTTCTCTGAATGAACTCAAATACGACTCCTCCATCAACTTACCACACCAAACAACTGCATTTTCCTATCTCTTCCAGACCAGTCACAACATGTGATTCTTCTGTGAGAATTAATTTCTCAGGTACAACTAATTGCCAACAACACATTACAATTCATGTTTTACATCATTCAAGTTCTGTACAAGACTTCTGGGGTTTCACTACAGATGTATTTAGTCAAGCAGAAAGTATTAGGAATAAGGAGCAATTGCCATTGGCCACTTTTGCAGTGATTGCCAAACCTACTTTCTACATTTCCCAAATACCAGAACAGAAATATCAAATGGTATCAATCTACCTTTTAATTAATGCATCTCTACCTTTCTAACTTATCTTTTCTTTAGACTGTGAGAGAACCACTTTTTCCATCCAATCACAAATTCCAAAAATTGCTTTACAATGCCAAAATTTCTAACTCTGCAATCTACAACTTCCAACATAGAATGGCTAATTCAATTCTCCCTTAGACATCTACTCAAACCTATCCTTCTGAACTTCTCTCATTCAATTCTATGGCTATTTAGTAACACAAACAATACATGGATGTAAATATGTGTGTGTGAAAGAGTGTACTTACACTGGCTGGCAGAAAAGTGCGTAAAGTTTGTAGCTGTGCACATTCATGTAGGATTTTATCCACTACTGATGATAGATATCATCATCATCATTTATATACATATATATATACACACACACAAACACATCTATATATATATATATACACACACACAAACACATCTATCTATCTATATATCTATATATATATATACATGCATGTTTATACCTACACTTGCATACAAACAATGAATGTCTTCTTTACCTTTGTATTAACAATGGTCAATTTAAGAGTTGCCTGAAGTCACTTTTCAACACAGGCCATAAAACCCAGGCTGTCTTTCATCTCTTCTTACAGAGAAATCTCATCTCTTTCACCTCTGCTTCTATACACACTTCATTGATTCCAAACAATTATGTAGAAAACCAATCCTAAATTTCTTGTACCAAATATAACTTATAACAGCATAACAAAGCAGATTCTCAACTAACGAGACACACAATGTTTCCCCCATCGTTTTTGTCATTTCCTCCACCGTTCTATACACCTCTCATCTCTTCCTCTTCTCCTTTAATTTTTCTTCTCTTTTCTCTCCTCATTCTACTTCTTTCTACCCACCTTCTTTCTTCATGCACTTCAACTGAAAAATCTCAGCTTCGATCTAATACTAATTTACCTTGATTTAATTGTATTAACACCTTATTTCTGCTCATCTAATCAAATGCTTGTTAATGAGGTTTTCTGATGGACCATAAAAATACACTATTAAACCAGGCCCACAGTTAAACCACTAAACCACCACCCACAAGATGAACCAAATATATTGGGTCATCCCATAAATAATGCAGCTTTTTTTTTTCAGTTGCATGAATTAAAAGTCGAAGGGGGATGGGATAAACTACCTGCATCAACTTGCTACAAAACGAAGTAGTAATTTTATCTTGTACTTATTCTTAGTGCAAGTTTTGAAGAGTATGGAAGTGACAAAGGAGCATATTCAGCATATTTTGCTTTGAGTTCACAAAAAAGGCAACAATGCAATGGAAAGTGTGAGGAATATTAATGCAGTATACAAGGTGAGAACAATACTGGAGGAGTATTTTTCGTCATGGACAAGTAAATTTTGGAAGAGGGGCCTTGCAATTTTACCAGATAGATGGAAGAGCATTGTAGAAAATGAAGGAGAGTATATTTTAGATTAAAAAAGAACTTCGATTATCTTAATTTAAAAAAATAAAAGTATAAAAAAAAAAGTCGCATTATTTATGGGATGACCGATTGACTGAACACACAAGCAACAACTAGATGTCCCAACATCCTAGCACTTCTGTCCCCAGTTTTCCAGTGACCCTTGTAGGCTCAATGAGATGCAGAGAGGCCATTCCTTTTGACTGTTTCATCTCCAATGTTCTAGACAAATGTCTGGGGGTTCCGTTGTGAGGAGACCGGACATGAAATTCTTTATTCTCACCAAGAACGGATTATGTTCAATAATGGCAAATGGATTCCTTTCAGGATATGATTTATACTTTGAAAATAGTGATGCTTACTTGTGTGTGTGTGTGCGTAGAACAAATGCAAAGAAAATAGCTCAATATATGAGTGTATACAGATTTCTTTTTAATTATCAATTTGATGTCACGCATGAAACCCTTGGCTCCTGAACCAATTTTTGTAACTGTCAACCAACTGAAAATAATAAAGGTCACACATGCATTCAAGAAGGGAACCCAAAGACTATCCCCACTTCTACCAAAACGAAGCTGCACTGCCTTCAGTGCTTACGTACTAAAAGGTGGTACTTTTGTAGTTATGTAGCCGAGGTTTGGCCTTGATTGCTCAAGTTTTGCTTCTTGTGTTACAGAATAAACATGGCCACTAGACTGGCACTGTGTACCAAGGATAAACACAAACCAGTGATCCGAATTCTGTCATCAGGGGGCTGAAAGTCATTGCAGGCTGTTAGTACAATTCAGGGACAGTGCTCGACTGTGTAGAAGTGTGTATGAATAGATTGAAAAGTTTAAAAGTGGCCGGACAAGTATAAGGCACGAAAGAGCAAGACATAAAGTCTGTGCAGAAAAGGTGCCAGGAGAGTTTACTGGAGCACAAAGGCCAATTGTGTGGAAACTTGTCAACGCTTGTTCGACCACTACAACAATAAAAGCCAAATTATTTTTGGAGAGAATGATTAGAGATGAGATGAGATCTGGGTCCATCACTTTCAGCCAAAATCCAAAAGGCAGAGTATGGTGTGGAAACACCCAAAATCGCCCTAATCCTCTCTACCCACCACTCACCAACACTGTGGATCTTCTCCAAATTTCTACCAACTCATTCAATTATTGACTCCCTGCAGTCAAAACCTCACTTCTCAACTCATACCTTGAGAATTATCTCCCTTTCATAACCAACCCTGCCCCCCGAAAGTACCAAGTTTTGCTACTGAGATGGGAACCATTCTACACAGGAGCGACATCAGCTTGAGTCCAAACCAATCAGATCCGTTTATCCATTTGTCATCTAGGATGTTGTTGTTCATTCTTTAATCATCACTCAAGTAGCTGTTTGAATAAACTAATATTCCAGGCTTATTCCAAAGCAACATCAGACTGATACAACTACAATAAAAGTGTGTGTGTGTGTGTGTGTGTGTGTGTGTGTGTGTGTGTGTGTGTGTGTGTGTGCACAGGTGTATAATTTAATATTAAAATTATAAAATTTATATAACATGGTTTCTGTATACGTCCCCTTAGTGTCGCGCACAAATACAGTGTGATATATATTGTACCACAGAACAGGGTAGACACCAACTGTCTCCACTTGATGTATTCCTAATTTCTCTGCCAACAACTGTAACCAATCCAAAACAACTCAACGAACTTCAACAACTTCTCAACAATTTCCTGGGACTCCACGAACTCACAAACGACACCTTTTGACTTCTGCATAGCTGAAAGATTGCACATTCTTTTTAGGTTCAAGAATTCCATCACACTACTTAATCAGAAAGTGGAGGACGCTGACTGCTCTGGATTGTTATCTCACAAACTTTACCCTCCGTTTTGTTCCATTATTCTACACCAGATACATTAATTCTGATTTCTATAAAGAGAATAAAGATCTACGTTTTCTTTTCTTTTTTCTTGTTTCACTTTTTGCATCAACCTTCTTTGCATTTTTCCTTCTGGTTTCTTTGGCCAACATCATGGAGATTAATGGCATGTTATATCTGCCAATTTACTGTATCTATAAAGCATGAAACTCTTAGTAGCTTTTTTGGTAAATTGTGTGTATCAAATGGTTAGGATGTTGCACTCACAATCACAAGATCGTAGTTTCAATTCCTAGACTGGGCAGTGTGTTGTGGTCTAGATTAAAACAATCTCACATTGCTCTGTGGTCACTGACACCTGTTGTGTGGTACACCTGTTGTGTGGTACACCTGTTGAGACAATGTCGATTTGATGGAGAGAGTGAGCTAAAGTGGTTTGTTGTGGTTCTCCATTTACAGGGTGAGCCCAAGCACTCAAAATACGTGTCTGGTCAAATGTGCAAGGGACAGACTGAAGTTAGCAACTTATTAGAGTGCTTGAAGTTTACTGTCAACAAAATCAAACAGACTTTTTGGCCAATCCAATAATTAATGCTGGACCACAACCTAACTAAATAAGGTTGTGCTATATTTAATTATTATTCTTGCAGTTGTCATTTTCATAATAACTTGAAGACATTTCTTTTCTTTCAACAACGATGGAAACGATGTTGAGAGCAGACCATGTCATCACCAGAAGAAATGATGACAAACAAAAAGAAAAGAAAAACAATAAATAAAAGAAAAGGGGAAAATATAAATAACAAATTTACTGAAAAATTTACATATGCAGCTTTTAGCTCTTACCCTTAATATATGTCTGTAGGATGCAATCAGAGAGGAAGAGAAGAAAAAGAAAAGCTGGAGGCAGAGGTTGGAAGTGGCATAAAAGCCATTGGCAGGGAGAAGGGAAAAGGAGGGGGGGAAGTGGAGGGTTAGAGTTCAAATGTAGAGTTCGAAGAAAGAAGAAGGAAGAGAAGATTGAATTGAGAAAAAGTCTACCAAATCTAATTTCTGCTACAGTACACGCACCCTGGGTATCATGTGCTTGGGTCGAGCACCACTGCTGCTGCTGCTGTCACCGCTCAGTGAACCGTAGCCCGAACTTTCACTGGTGCAGTCGTCGGTAAAGTGAACGCGAGAGTCCTTAGATTTCCTCAGTGATGTCGATGAAGACGACAACGAAGGAGGAGAAGAGGTGGAAGAAGTTGCAGAAGAGGAATTCTGTGCAAGAGTACCAAACAGTCGCGATCCGGATCCTGTCTCTGACCACAGACATGAATCTGATTTTCCTAAAGCAGTCTTTTTCCCATGCACTGATTTCTCTGAAATAACAGAAGAACCGACATAGATTAGTAAAACAGGATTCTCATTAGAATGGTAGGAGTTGAAAATAAAGAAAAGATAACATTAATACTTTTGTTCTGTCTTCAATTTCAAATCTATATTTATCTCAATCTGTTCAGTCACCAGATTAACTGTTAAGCTGCTTACAGCAGTGAGTTACGCTCCCTTGCTTTTGCCTACTTCACCACCAGGTGGACTGGCCAAAGGACAGTTAGACATCTTGACAACAGATTTTACTGCATCACTTTTTTAATTGAATGTGAATTAACATCTTCTTAATTACAGGTTTGGTTACTGTAATGACCTGTGTCACAGGGAGGTTGAAAATGTATTTAGTAAACATCTCACCAAAACTGTTTACAATTTCAAAAATTTTGATCTCATATACACCATGGAAATGCTCCAACTCATATATACATACTTATATATATATATTCATATACATACATTATATATATATATATAAAATACTATATTGTATTACATTATATTATATTATATTCTTGAGCTCCAGGACTCATGAAGCCAGTTACATGGTTTCCAAGGTGTATAAGTGACCAAGATGGCAACATTCCCCCGTCAATGGGATGCTGGTCTGCTGCCTGAGGTTCAAGTCTACCAATTTCGATGGGGGGGGGGGGGGGAGGGGGTTAAGTTGATTACATTGATCCCAGCGTTTCATTTGTACTTTACTTTATTGATCCTAAAAGGATGACCTCGGGATTTGAGCTCAGGATGGAACGAGCCAAAAGAAACGAGTCATCTCCTCTGTGAGGCTAAACGTCTGCACGTAATTGTTCACCACTTCATCCCACGTCTTCTTGGGTTTCCCTCTTCCACAGGTTCCATCCACATCTAGCAAGCAGCACTTCTTTAAACAGTTGTCCTCCTCCATATGTCCTAATCAGTTTAGCCTCCATTCAGTCCCACAAACAGACTAAAAGAAGGTAGCCAAGTACATTTGGGGTCCATCCTTTCAGTACTGCACCATAAACAACAACAACAACAACGTTCGGTGGGAAATAATAAGAATACTTTTGCATTAACCTTCTTTCCGGGAAATATTCAACAATTGCAGGAGATCCGCAACGGTGGCATCCACGTTGTAATCATTTCCTTCCAGATATTTCCGGATGACTTCTCGATCCTGCAATGTAATGAACAGGTTTCCAGCTCAGAGTCAAGTTTACATCTCAGCAATGAAACATATTGCACTTGCAATGAAATAATATCAAATCAGTAATGAAAAAATATTATATCAATACTATAAAAATGTCATGCTAACAATGTTTCGACAGCACTCATATCTCATTGGCTCAATGCACTTAGTAGTAGTAGTAGCAGCAGCAGCAGTGGGGGGTGGGGTGCATGAACTTTGACAGTGCATCGCTGCGTCCACCATTTATTAGTGATTCTCAGCTATTCCTGACGGACGACACCTTTGCATCATTCAGGTGACAACCATCCTAAAAACCGAAACAACCAACAGCTAAATTCTCTCTCACACTCAATTTCTTTGTTCCATCAGAGTTCATCTTGACACCTCATCGCCAGCATTTTCATCTCCTTCCAGCTTTATATAATGTGGAGCAGCCATGTATCTCCTCCGTGACAAGTGCTTATCTCTCTCTCTCTCTCTCTCTCTCTCTATCATACTCCAGCCTCTCAACACCCAGCATAAAAACCACCCTTCCCCTCCCAAACACCCCCCCACCACTCATTTGAGGGGGATTTTTCCTTTCCATGTGCTGCAGATTCATTGACAACCTCACTGGCGCTGGTGGCATAGAAAAAGCCCTCAGCACCAGGTGTTGAGTGGTTGGTATTAACATGGCCATCCTGATATAGACACAATGCCATGACAGACATTGCAGCTCAGCATAGTCTTCAACTGCTTCCAAGCAAGGAAATATTTCTCTATGGCTGAACATCCATTCACAGAAGACTAGAAACTTTTATGACAGAGACATTCATTTTACAACTATTGTATGATTCAAACAAACACACACACATATGATAGGCTTCTTTCAGTTTCCATCAACCAAATCCACTCACAATGCTTTAGTCAGCCCAGGGCAAAGGTCGTTCTGGAAGTAATTTCTGGTTCCTCAATGTGGAGTAGTTCTATATTTTTCAGAGTAAGATGATGGTAAGTGATTAACCAAGAAGCTCGACCACAACCACTGCAACATAGGGGTCTTCTTTTATTGATCAGGAACCTTGGAAGGAATTAATTAAACCATCTGACACCTTCAGACTGTCCCCTGGTTCTATGATACAGACTTCATATTTCAAAGTAAAATTCCATGTTAATTTTATGATCTAAACACCAGCTTAATTAAGACAGTTATTTTACTAAAATTCTTCAATCATTTAAAAAATTGATTGAAACAAAAACAGTCTATGCCAACAGGAATATGGTAACAAAAGGGTTAAGAGACACTGCTGGGAATGTGAAATTGTCCAGCACAAAACCCTCGTCTTTTGTAAACAGATGTTGGCAACAAAGAAAGGATATTAACACAAAAAAAACAATATAAATCGAAAAGAAAAGTTATAAACTATGAACCTGGCAGCCAGTGGCTCCAATGATTTCCTGTTGAATAGATTTTAGGTCTCGTACGGCACGCACTACGCCAGACTTCTCATCTCGATAAATAGTTTTGGGGTTGATCTTATTTTTCAATTTACTTTTGTCATCACTGAATATCTGGAAGAAGAAAATGACAAGAAAAAATCTAATAAAACAAAAATGATTTAGCAAGAATATTACCATAGCAACGGATTTCTGGAAACTTCCACTCGAATTCCTTTTACTAACTAGATATTGTATACTGAAATTATTACAGATTGTCACATTGTGTGATTGTAAAGAGCCATGTTTGCTTGTCAGACTAAAGCATCTAATTTGGATGGATGAAAGGCAGAGAAATACTTTGGTGTTACAACATCACAACCGTCTGGCGAACAATAGTCTGAGTCCTACATGTGGCTTTTTGCCTTTGTTTTTTTTCCTGTCCAAGAGATTTTTAATCTCACAGTTATTTATTGGGATTACATTTATCCAAAGTCATTGACATAAAAGTGTTCCATCCTCCTCACTGTTTTAACGTCCACTTTTCCATGCTCTCTCTCGTGGGTCCAACAGAATTCGTTGAGGTAAAGTCTCTGCAACAGGATGCCCTTCCTGTCTTCAACCCTCACTTGTTCAGCAAAAAAGTTATTTTTCTCTTTGAGCAGATTTGTTTTCTTGCAAGACAGGAAACAAATGACTCTGCTTGTATGACAGTGATACTCATCTACGATTGCTACACAATGTTAAAACATGAAAACACAAACATACACACGTGCGTGGAAATAGATAAGGGTTGGCAAGAGGAAGGCACCCAGCTGTTGCCAAGCCTTATCTGTTTCCAAGTTAGGTAATATTTCTCCATGGCCAGACACATTTCTGTAGAATAGTGGAGATGAAGGATACTGTTAGTATAACAAGTGACACTCACTCGCATCTATCATGCAATATCAAGACAAAGAGATAGAAACATATACTCATATACACACACAAATAAGACAAAGTGGTGCCACCTGGGTATGAAATATTTCTCGGTTTATATTTAATATTTACGTTTAAAGCGTTGGGAAATGAAGGGCAATAACTCTGGAATAACAAATGCCAAGTTCGTCTAGACAAAAAAACGATTGGTGTTTAGCTTCAAATATCACTTTTCTTTCAACATTGAATATATTGAAAGCAGGCAATGAAAGGTTAATTGGAAAATTAATGAAAATTATGTTGTGCAGGAGTGGTTGTGTGGTAAGTAGCTTGCTTACTAACCACATAGTTCCGGGTTCAGTCCCACTGCGTGACACCATGGGCAAGTGTCTTCTACTATAGCCTCGGGCCGACCAAAGCCTTGTGAGTGGATTTGGTAGACGGAAATTGAAAGGAGCCCGTCGTATATATGTATCTATGTATGTGTGTGTGTGTGTGTGTGTGTGTTTGTCCCCCCCAACATCGCTTGACAACCGATGCTGGTGTGTATACGTCCCCATCACCTAGCGGTTCGGCAAGAGAGACCGATAGAATAAGTACTAGGCTTATAAAGAATAAGTCCTGGGGTCGATTTGCTCAACTAAAAGGTGGTGCTCCGCGACAGGAAGGGCATCCAGCCGTAGAAAACCTGCCTCAACAACTTCCATGTAATCCATGCCAGCATGGAAAAGTGGATGTTAAAATCATGATAACATCAGGTCTATATTTGAGCTGACGTACAACCTCAGCACAACACAAAGTCCGCAACTATTTACTGAGATACAATCTGAAACCAATTTCCATACACAGGCTTAATAGTGACAAAGTTCTTTCAGTAAAGTTTTCTTTATTCTCAAAATTAATTTAAACCAACACTCATGTATTTCAACAGAAATATGGTCAGGAAGGAATTAAATTGAAATCCAGTTTTTAAGCAGAATTCTTGAATATAAAATTTTCATTTTTATGAGTCAACAAAAGCTAACAACAAGAAGAGCAAATTGCAAACGAGCTGAGCAAATGTTGGCGAGGATATGAAGAATATTGGATGATATACAGAGGTGATATATATATAGTTCGATATATAGAAGTGAGACAGGTGTAATATTTGATGGGGAAGAGATGGAACTGATGTGTTTTTGTGTGTAGAAGATATCTTTGAAGGGGGGAGGCTAAGAGGAGAAGACATGGAGAGAAATGGTGAAGATGTTGACATGTTTGGCCTTACACCAAAGAGACCCCTGCGCTTCCATATCCTCAAAACCACACAGACACATTTATTTCAGTTGGCAACAGAAACACAAATCGAAGTCTCCCTTAATAAGAAATTAATGTTTATTGACAACAGAATTAACTAAATTTATCCTTTAAAAAAACAAAAAAAACATGAAATGTGAAAGAAATTTGTATATCGCTCAACCCATTCAAAAGTTGTTTCACCCAAACGGTCAAACACACACACACACACAATTACAACAATAGAGACAGCCGTCAATCCAACCCATCACTTGCTTAGACATACCAATTAAGCAATCAAATTAATTACAGAGCAAACTAATTAGTGGTGTCTGTTCATCCACAGACACCAAACACCTCAAACACAAAACATTGCCACACGGAAAAGTAAAAGATCTGTTGAACTTTGACATACAAAATGTATGGCATCTTTTAACCTATACTGACAAATGCACTGAAAACACACACACACACACAAGCTTCTTTCAGTTGCAGTCTATCAAATCTTCTCATGAGGCTTTGGTTGGCTCAGGAATAAAGGAGAAGACTTTTGCTCAAGGTGCCATGTAGTAAGATCGAACTTGAAGGCAATGACTGCAAAGCAAACTTCTTAACCACACAGCCATGTCTCTACCTCTATTCACGATAAAAATACATCCTGTCGGTTTGAATTGTTTCCAAGGCTGTGTGTGGGAGAGAGAGGTTGGGTGATGGAGGAGGAGAAAGAGATTCAAGTGATGGCCTACCTTTAGCCTGATATTGGCAGGTGATTCAGTATTGTCATGGAGCCAGCGCAAACTTGAATAGTGGTCGCCATTATGGTAAGCAATGTGAAGCTGTGCTGAGGTGACGTCTTTAGAACCTTGTATCTGGAAATTTAAACAAGTTCACACATTATATAGATAGGTATAAACATACACTATTCAAATATGTATATATATACATATACACACACACACATGATGTGTAAGAATACAGATTTAGTGTTGAGACCAGATCAAATACTTAAAATCTAACATCAAATGATGGGAGATGGGATCCAAGCAAACAAGAATTGGTTATGGGAAGTGTAGTGGTCAAGTTGATAAAATTGTAACTAAATAAAAGATGGACAGGAAGTCATTAACAGCATCAAAGCATTTATAAATTGGTTATACACAACTGACCATAAATAAAATTAAGCAGAGAAAATAGGAAGCAAAAGTTCACATTCTTCATAGGTAAGTAGATATCCAGAAGTTTAACACTTTACAGCTGTTTCTGGGATGTAGTGATCAGTAAGTGCAACAATGTGCACTGTGTGTACATTTATATGAATTAAATTGGTGTTAGTGAATAGATTTTCTTTGTTATTTTTGAAATTAATTGAAATAAAGTGTATTTCAATAAATTTGGTTAATGAGCAAATGGCCAGGATGACAAATTCTAACACAGTCAACATATTGTAATATTAGAAAGCTTAAACCTTGTCTTACTTCCGTCTGGCCGATAACAAGTTGTACAGAATCTTGTATCATGTATTTTGTTAGATTTTGATTTTCTACAGTGACATATTACATGCAAAGGGTGAGGGCAGGAACTTTTACCTTAAAAAATATCGGTCCAAGAATTTCAGATAAAAAAATGTAACTAAAACTTACTAGCAAAAAAGGAGAATTTAACTGATGAATGACTATATGTACTTGATGAAGGCGGCCAAAAGCTGCAATAGCATCGTTACCCGCATAGGTCCCAGGTTTTTTCAGATTGTACACTGAAAAGGAAGGAAAAATACAGAATTAACAACAACAACAATAATAATCCTTTCTACTATAAGCACAAGGCTCAAAATTTTGGGGAAAGGGGTTAGTTGATAATACCAAGCCCAGTGCTTGATATTTTATTGACCCCGAAAGGATGAAAGGCAAAGTTGACTTCAGCAGAATTTGAACTCAGAACATGAAGATGGATGAAATGTCACGAAGCTAACAATTCTGCCAGCCTCTCTCTGCCTTATCAATAATAATAATAATAATAATAATAATAATAATAATAATCATGATCATCATCCAGTGTTTTAAATCCAGGTTTTGTCTCCGTTAATGGGGGTGACCAGATCTACCCCAACACCATAGCAACCAAGGTAGGCAGGTGCAGCTTACCCCAACTATTGCTATCATGAGGTTTTTTTGGGAGCTGGATTTTCTATGGCGAGCATGCCCTTGCTTACCCCAACCTCAGTTTCTAGAGTCTGAAGGAACCTACTACTTTCTCAAGTCATACACTTGATGGGATCCGAGTTCAACATAAGTCCAAGCAACATTTAATTATACAGTGCTCCCACTGTTTACAGCAATAACATTTAAAACCATGTTGTGAACGATAATGTGTAGTGAACCAATTTTAGAGTTAAATGTCTGGCCCACCAACACCAAAACGTGGCAATGAGACATGCTGTTATTTTAAGCAACGACCACACTTATTAAGTCTGACACAAGAGAGATGATTAGAGAAGAGAGTTGTAGTTAGAGAAACTCAATGAAAACAACTTACAATAATGTTCAAACTGTATGTTGTCTTCGACAAATGGTGCAAAGTCTTTCTTGTTTTTTAACATGTATTCAACAACTTTTAACCGATGACAATAGTGGTTGCGGCCGTGTCCTTCGAGTTGGTCACCAAGAGCACGGAACAAACAGTTTCTGCAACAACAAGGAAAAAGACATATAGATCTATATACACACACACACACACACACACACACACACGTATATATATATATATATATATATATATATATATATACACACACACACACACACACACACACACACATATAATTATATAGGTATTCACACACAGAAAGACAAATAGAAGAAATTCATAAATCACAAATATAAGCTGTCACAAAAATAATTTTAAAAAAATCTATACCCATGGTAAGAAGTTTGCTTCCCAACCGCATGGTTCTAGGTTCAGTCCCACTGAATAGCACTTTTAGTGAATGTCTTCTATTATAGACCCAGGCCAACCAAAAACTTTGTGAGTGGATTTGGTAGACAGAAACTGAAAGAAGCCTCTGTGTGTGTGTGTGTGTATGTGAGAGCTTGTTTCCAGTCACTGTTAGATAGCTGGTGTCTGTTTGTTTATGTCCCCAAAACATAATAGTTCAGCAAAAAGAGAAGGGGAGCATAAGATAAGTACTGAAGTCAATTTGCTTAAATGAACCTTTTAATGTGGTGCCCCAGCATGGCCACAGTCCAATGACTGAAACAAGTAAAAAGTAATGAATACAAACACACATCACACACGCACACATAAACTAATGCACACAAACATTTGTTCATACAGTCACACACATCACATATACATAGACACACACACACACACACACAGACACCACACATACACACACATCACACACACATACATGCATTGGGATGAACACTGGCAATTTGTCTTTCGTTTGTGCTTTCTCAACATTAGAGATCCTTCCTAATGGTAACCAGTGGAATGTGAACAAGGAGAGGAACCCGTTTGTCAGTCAGATGGACTGACACAATCAGAGTTATGTCCCTTGTCTAAACAATCATTTGTCTGAAAGAGTTAACTAAATATTGATTCTTCTTGGCTCGTGTCACACTTCACTCTCCCCTCGCAGCCACTGTTGCAATCTTCCTCCCTGGCTTTGCTGATCCAGCAATATTGACTGACAGCTTCCCAGTTGTTGATTATTGACAATGATTTATCGATTGATCAGTGGAATTCAGCAATACCACACACACACACACACACACACACACACACACACAGAGTCATCAATAAAGCTAGCGTTTAGTATATTTAGGATGTAATACAAGTGAAGGAAGGCAGGATACTGGGAGGCGGGGACAGATGAAATTGGGAGGGAGGGAAGAGGGAAAGGGTGGAAGAAGGGGAAGGGAGGGTAGAGAAGTGAACATGAACAAAGTTGACAGACAGACAAAGAGATCGGTTGACATGAGAAGTCATCAAAACTATCTGATCAATAATATTTCATCATGGAACCTGCATCTCCCTCCCTCTCTCCCTCCCTCCCCCTCTCTCACTCCCTTCCCCCTCTCTCTCTCTCTCTTTCCAATGTACACTGGTTACAATTTTCTGCCTCATTCCCTACAAAAGCAAAAAACAAGAAACACTTCTGTTAGAATAAATAATGTCTTTAGACACCAACACAAAGTGATGTCAATAAGGGAATGACTGAATTGTCATTTAAGTCGTAGGATATAGCAGCCAATTGACCCTCAATTAATTAGGTCTATTTTCAAATCTTGCATCACTGGGCTTCCTTTCTGAAGTCAGTAGAAAGAACTGTAGTAGTAGCAGTGGTTGCAGTGGTGGTGGTGGTAGCAGTAGTGGTAGCAGCATCAGTTGCAGTTGCTGGTAGTGACAGTGAGGGTCCTTAGTTGACTGCTTGAGTAACCAAGTTTCTACTCAGGACCAACCAAATAACTCAGCACAATTAGAAAATTACTATTTGTAAATCTCTCAACATGAGATATTCAGCAACAGTACTTTGTAGTAAAGATTGTTTGCCAACATAACATGGCAGTCCTGGTTTAGGACGAATGTTGCTATAATTTAGCCCCAGGAGACATCGTCTCCAGCTGGCTATACAACACGATCTGTATCCTTATATAAGTCTTTACTATGACTATACAATTGTCAGACAGTCAGACTATCCGTTTAACCTTTCCCATACTAATTGTCCCTCGTTCTATGATTTGATTTCATCTTCCAACTGGGTTTCAATCAGTGATCTGAATTAAAATTTTCCATAAAAAGATTCAAGTAATTTACATTCCAATCACCAGTTTAATGTACCAGCACTCAACTACCAACATGGCTGGAAAAGACTGGTGCAAGTGTGAAGGTAGAACATCTACCAAAAATCAGCATTGCTTGGAACTGCAAGAATTCTTCACGGTTCTTGAAGCATGACCAGTAAACAAGTGTCACCTTAGTCTGCCGGCTGTGAACAGCTGACACTTGCCATCGTACCCACCAAAATAAGCTGTGAGTTTTCATCAAATAATGATAATAATAACCCTTTCTACAATAGGCACATGGCCTGAAACTTGGGGGACAGGGATAATCGATCGCATCAACCCCAGTTTTTGACTGGTACTTATTTTATCGACCCCGAAAGATTGAAAGACAAAGTGACCTTGGCAGAATTTGAACTCAGAATGCAATGCTGGAAGAAATGCTGCTAAGCATTTTGTCCAGCATGCTAATGATTCTGCCAGCTCCCTGTTTTTAAATAACTGTTTCACATTTTGGCACAAGGCCAGCAGTTTTGGGGAATAGGGATTAGTTGAATTCATTGATCCCTGTACTTGACCGCTACTTTAATTTATTGACTCCAGAAGGATGAAAGGCAAAATGGACTTTGAAAAGATTTGGGTCAAAGCATAAAGAACCAGGAGAAATGCTATGAAGCATTTTGTTTGATGCACCAACACTCCTTCCAGCTCACCACCTTAAATAATAAGAATAATATTAGAAAACATTGTTGTCTTAAAAACACCTGATTCTCTTAAAATGTAAAATTGAAATATTATAAATTTAACAGAATCTTAGTTATTGGAATCTGGTCTCTTCAAATGCGAAAACTGGAAGAAAAGACAATGGACAGCTTCCAGTTCACATGCTTAAGGAGAATACTCGACATCAAGTGGCTGTGAAAAGTCCGAAATTATACAAATTGACAAACTGACAAAATAAGAAGATGCAGACACTGGAAATGGATCAGACACATTCTCAGACAATATGGAGAAAGTGAGTGAATGGTGACACTGAAGTGACAGTCCGAGGGGAAAAAGAGCAACAGGGCACCGTAAAACCAGACATGGTGAAAGAGTATTGAGAAGAAGAAGAGATGAGGAGGGTGGAGAAGCAGGAATGAGACCAGAACAGTGGTGGAAAAGAAAGATGGTTGGAGAGATCTGAGTTGTGACATTGTGTGCCTCATGGCATACAGAGAACCGACGGACGAATCATAAATAACAGACATAGTAAAATGTCAAACTTACTGTTACTGAGAATTGGAACAGCTTACATAAAAAGTAAGCAACAACACTTGTAGATAATAATAATAATAATAATAATGATTTCTTTTATTTGTCACCAGGGTAACATATGAGAGGAACAATACAAAGACAGACATAAAAAGGAGTAGTTTAAAACAGAAGGATTAAGTTTACAGGGCAAAAAGAAAAAGAAATGAAGTATACAGGATAATGATGATGATGATGATGATGATAATTTCATTTCTTTGCCACAAGGGCGAAGGATGAAGGGGACAATACAGAGACTTCAAGTGTATGTGTGTGTGTGTGTGTGGGGGGGTTATATATAATAATGAAATGATAAAAAAAGAACTCTTTTTTTTTAAAGTATACACAGGAAAAGGGACACATGCATAGCATTGCTGTCAAGAACATAATAATAATAATGGTGAAGACAACACTTGATGGTGGTGAGGATGATGATGATGATGATGTCATTGACTGCCTTAATATGCACGAATGAAAACCAGCAGTCGAAGTAACATTTTGGAAAAGAAACATATATTAAAAAAAAGGGAAAAAACAAGAAAGCAAAAAAACAAACAAACAAACAGTCCCCAGAAATTAAGTGTTAAGTAATCCAGTTGTCAATCAGAAAAAAAACCTTTTCCAAATATAGAAATGAGTAAGAAGGGTGGAATGGTGGGGGGGGGGGAGGAGGAGGAGGAGGCAGTTTATTTCTAATCAGTTTGGAATTCCTCATACATTCATGGAACAGTAGACAAGAGCCACTGATCATTTGGAGGACATAAAAGCCTGAGATTCCAATAAGGTTTTACTACAACCCACTCCCCCCCCACTCCCACTGTTTCTCTCTCTCTCTCTCCCACTTTCTCTTTCTTTCTCCCCCCCCCCTCTCTCTCTGTCTCCCTTGCAATAACAAAACCTGACAATGACGTCCAGCTGTTTCTATGGAAACAGACTCACAGAAGCAGGTAAGCCAAGGCATGAAATGTCTCAGAGTGGGGAAACTTTTAGCAGACCAAGAATTTGGTAAATGGGTGTGGGGAGAGGGAGAGAGAGAGAGAATCCATGAGTGGACAGTGTTGAGCAAAACCAAGTCTGGAATACTGGTTCATTTCACCATGACGACCTGTAAGACTGTAATTAATAAATTAATTAGAAATGTATTAACTCCACAATATCAATTTGCTTTTAACAAAGTGCCAGTGGCAAGAAAAGGGCACCCAGAATGCACTGTACTGCGGTTGGCATTACGAAGGGCACCTAGCCATAGAAACCGTGCCAGGGCTGACACTGCTGTGTGGTCAGCTTGCCAGATACTGTCCAATAATCCAAACCATTCTAGCCTGGAAACAGACGTTAAACGATGATGACAGCATTGTCCAAAAGTATTAAGCATTTGTGGTGATCTTACAGTCCAATGAAGATTTTAGTTCTTTCAGTAACAGAATGAGAATTATAACTAAGAATGACCGAGTTCCTTTGGAAAAGGATGACAGACATCAAGTGACCAATGAAACAAACTGTGAGCTGAATGACTTCCCCCACCCCGACCCATCTAAGTGAATAGATTTGTCCAACATGTGTCAGGATGAGAAGTAAATAGAAAACAGTGACAGAACCAATCGTCTTTCATGTTAACAGCACAAACATTGATTGGATCAACTTTAATTCTCACAGAGAAGCTAAACCACCCAAAGACAATAGAAATAAGATAAAGATACTTCCTGGGTCATTCACGCTCAAAGGGCCCATTTCCCAGTTTCTGTGGCACACACACACACTCCTTCACTCCGACCCACCCCTCCTTGACGGAACGCTGATCTGTTGCAGGATGACTCGTTTTTGCCGGCTGAGTGGACTGCAGCAACATGAAATGAAGTGTTTTGCTCAAGGACACAAAGCATCGCCCGGTTCAGGGATCGAAACCACAATCTTACGATCATGAGTCCAACACCCTAACCACTAAGCCACGCGCCCTCCACCCAACACATAATACCAGTCAGGAAAAGCCTCCCAAATGTTATGCAATCAGTCAATACACTTTACTCAGTTCATCGACAGCTGTCAGCAGAAATAAGTAGCAACTAATCCAGAAACAACACCTGCCAAACATGCAGGTGGGCAGGTGGGCAGGTGGGGGGAGATTTAGTATTAGTTTTATGCCATGACATCAGAGATAATACTCGGCTTTATTAAGCCCTGACAAGCTTAAAAGACTTTTTTAGATTCTCACTGACAAACTTAAAAAAAAAACTAACGTTAACAAGGAAGGGTTGAGATTAAAATGGCAAAGAATGGTGGACGGAAATGAATTATGAAAAGGTTAAAAATAAGGAAGAAAAATAAAACATAGGTTAAAAAAAAGGAAGAGAAATAAAAGAGGACAGCGACTGCAACAGTAGCCTTAATACTACCACCACTACTACAACATTCACAAACTGTATAAAACATAGTAAAAAAAGCAAAACAATTGACAAGAATAGATTTAACAAAGATACAGCATTTGAAGAAGAGAAACAACAATATATTTGACCCCGTTCATGGGATTATGTCAGTCCCGTCTGGCTCCCTGGTTTTCACCAAAACAGACCCCTACAAAAGTACATGTGATCAAAGGCAGTACAAAGACCAAATCCCACAGACCAATTAAATAATGAAACAAAAGTAGTTTTTTCTACTCTAGGCACAAGGCCTGAAATTTTTGGGGAGGGGACCAGTCAATGAGATTGATCCCCAGTATGCAACTGGTACTTAATTTATCAACCCTGAAAGGATGAAAGGCACGGTTGACCTCAGCGGAGTTTGAACTCAGAATGTAAAAACAGACGAAATACAGCCAAGCACTTCGCCCGACATTCTAACATTTCTGCCAGCTCGCTGCCTTGAAACAAAAATAGTCTAAAATATTAATGACTATCATGTGAGGGTTCCAAGTTTGTTACTCACAGGCCCTTGTGTCATGTGAAAGGGGAATAAAAAAAATCACTTCCAAACATATACAGCCACATAACTAACTGCCCCAGAATATAATTAAAACTTCCTAATTCCAGATAAATAAATGCATAATGAAAAAAAAAAAGAAAAACATATAAAGATAGAAATAGTTGCAAAATTAGGTAGAGTCATTGCTGTGTGGTCAAAAAGTTTGCTTCCCAGTCATGTTGATATATATATATATATATATATATATATATCACTTTAAATACACAACTGAAAAAGCTACTAATAGTAGGTATATTTACACACAAGCGCGTATGTATGTATGTATACGTGTGTGTGTATGTGTCTCCTTGTCTAGACATTATGTGATTGTTGTAAACAAGCATCACAGTCATAGAAGTGGTGTTGCTTGTTTCCAGTCTTCCATGAAAAACATGTCTGGCCATGAGAGAAATACTACCTTGTTTGGAAACAGGCGAGGGTTGGCACCATTAAGGATATCCGGCTGTAGAAAATAGGCCTCAATAAGTTCTGTCTGACCCAAGCAAGTGTGGGAAAATGGGTGTTAAATGATGGTGACTAATAGCTTTGAGGCTAACTGGGCAATTAATAACAGAAGTATTACATTCTGACCGAGATCACTTTGCCCCCTCCCCCCCGCCTCCTTGGCCCTCTCTAAAATGTGGATGGACAGAAATAGATTGGACAGTTAAGGTGCAGAGAATGCAACATGTCAACACCGTTATGCTGCACCCTACGATTCCAAGCTGCATATTTGGTTTGTGTCGTATGAAGCTTAGCTAAGCGGAGACAAAACAGGAATAAGGACAGATGTGTTGAGTGGAGTTGCTTGTTTCAATGTTTTAGTGCCATGGGTCCTGGTTAATGAGAAACTGACCCAGGGGCAATAGAACAGTAACAACTCCACTACCATCACCACAGCCATTCTAACCATCAACTAAGGAGCGATTCAGATGAGATCATTTTTCAGAAGTTTTATATTAGGTTGTTTTTAATTATTTTATTTTAATATTCATTTATTTATTTAATTATCAGCTTATAACACCAGCATCACCACAGAAAACAAAACCCAAATCAAAATTTTTCTAAAAATCCAAGTAAAAACAACTACAAAAAAAAGCCCAAAAACAATTACTTTCAACACTTTCTAATATCATCAGTGCTGATAAAGTAGCTTAATGCTTAACTAGAACTAATCAATAGGTTGGTACAAATTAAACAGAGGATTAGGCTGCCGTCATTTCTTAACGCTTTCTGGTGTTGTCAGCAGATTGAGCTGCTGTCGATAGAAAACAATTTCAGCATCTCTTGATAAAAAATTGATAAAGGAAGACTTTTCTCTTTCTCAGAACCTGGCAGAAAGGAGGATTTGAACCCTGGACGACAAATTGATGAATCAACTGTTATTG
The DNA here is from genome assembly GCF_046866305.1 of Octopus bimaculoides. Taxonomy (NCBI): domain Eukaryota; kingdom Metazoa; phylum Mollusca; class Cephalopoda; order Octopoda; family Octopodidae; genus Octopus; species Octopus bimaculoides. The sequence goes on from NC_142951.1 coordinate 1,041,802, forward strand.
TTGTTCTCCACTTTGTTTTACGCTTGATTTTTCAGAGAGAAAAATAGACAGGGAAGTTGGGGGGAGGGGTAGACGGCTTCATTAAAATCACTTCTAACTGCTCATTGTAGCACTTGAACTAACGAGATATTTATTTACCTGGCAATATAGGTATGGTTATGTGGTTAAGAAGTTTGGTTCCCAACCACATGGTTTTGGGTTCAGTCCCACAATCTGGAAGCTTGCTTGGTGGGGAGGGGAATTCTCTGGATGATATTTACCCCTCTCTCATACAGATATGGTAATATCTATCTATCTATCTATCTATATATATATCTATATATATCTATATCTATATATATCTATATCTATATATATCTATATCTATATATATCTATATATATATATATCTATATATATATATATATATATATAAAATAACATAAATAATATATAATTATATGCATGTATCCATACATATATGTACATACCAACATCTATATGTATACATACAAGCATATATGGGTACAGGACATCACAAGAAATGTTTTATATATATATATATATATATATATACACACATATATATATATATGGAAGCACATGGCTTAGTGGTTATGGTGTTGCAGTCACGATTGCAAGATGGTGGTTTTGTTTCCCAGATCGGAAGTTCATTTCTTGTTGCTCTGCAATCATTTTGTCGTGTGACATGTGCCACACGGTGCACCTGTCCAGGTAATGTCGTCGATTCGATGGAGGGAGTGAGCTCGTGTGAACACAAACATTTGATCACTATAAACAAATCCTGTGTGTGGGTGTTCGACAAGAAATTGCCGAACCCTCATACGTCGTCTGAAAACGGGAGAGTCCGTGACATACATATCCATATTGTCTATGAAAAGATTTTCTCATGCTTTTTAATGGTGTCCACACTAGCATAGCTGGGGTGGGGTGGGGAGCAGCAGGGACAGTTTGCACCAGGCAGTACTTTGAAGTCTGCTGTAGGCAATATGTGTTTTTTGTGGGGTCCAGGGGGTGGCAAACAGAAGGGCCGCCCCGGGTGGCACACACTCTAGCTACACTAGTGGGTGTACGTTAGGTATGGAATTTAATACATTTGTGTTGCATTTATTCCTTCATTACAATCTTTTTAACAAAACATGATTCAGGTTCATCGTCAATATAAACACGCATAGACACACATGCACACATATATATATATGTACATACAATGGGCTTCTTTCAGTTTCCATCTACCAAATCCATTCACAAGGGCTTGGTCGGCCCGAGGCTATAGTAGAAGACACTTGCCCAAGATGCCATGCAGTGGGTCTGAATCCATAACCATGTGGTTGGTAAGCAAGCTACTTACCACACAGCCACTCCTGCACCTATAATATAATATAATATATATATATATATATATATATATATATATATATATATATTATAGCAAGATTTGAAAGTATCGTGTTTTGGTCTCTTGACTGCAGATGAGAACATTTGTTCCCTTCGATTGCTATCATTTCATTGTAATGGCAGCAAAATTGAGTAAAAGGTTAGATTGGTGGGTGGAAGTGACATAGAAGAGAATATGAGTTTTGTTTAAACTTGTTTTGATCAGACTCCAGACTGGCTCACATCCAACAAACCAAAATTAGACACAAATAAAACCAAAGTGTTCTTTTCTGGTTTGCATCATAAAACACAAAGCAAATTGTCTACAATGGACATATTTGGATCTCATCTACGTTGAAGAAGGACGTTTGCAGGGTCCCTCAAGTCTGATGTGTGCACACCATCATCATCATCATCATTTCAACATCCACTTCTCCTTGCTTGCTTTGGGTTGGACACAGTTCACTGATGCAGGTTTTCTATGGCAGCACATTTAGAAACAAATGACACAGCTTATATGACAGGGACACTCGTTTACTCTTATTGTGTGAGGTCAAGTCAAGGAGACTCTCCACACCATGTATGTATGTATATATATATATATGTATATATATATATATATGTATATATATATTGCCAGTACCGCCTGATTGGCCTTCGTGCCGGTGGCACGTAAAAGCACCTACTACACTCTCGGAGTGATTGGCATTAGGAAGGGCATCCAGCTGTAGAAACTCTGCCAAATCAGATTGGAGCCTGGTGTAGCCATCTGGTTTCACCAGTCCTCAGTCAAATCGTCCAACCCATGCTAGCATGGAAAGTGAACATTAAACGACGACGACGACGATGATGGATGATGATATATATATATATATATATATATATATATATATATATATATATATATATTGTTTTATGCTCATAGTGGCCAGATCTGGCCTTTCACACCTACCCTATAATATTATTCTAAAAATTAGCAGTTACCTCATCAAAATCGCAAAGATAAGGCATGATTCATTCAAAACAATGAATAAATAAAAGCATTACTTTCGACAGAATAATGCAAATGCTAAAGGTTTAAGAATGAAATTCAAAATATGTTCCATCGACCCAGGGAGGTGAATCAGCAGGTTTTTATATATCATTGTTGACCTTCGGTGAAACTGTTTGTCTTCCTAAATAATCAACCTGAATTGTTATGTTTTATTAGCCAGTTGGCTACACCAACTCACAATATATATAAACACACCCATTCATACACACACATGCACCAGTCCACACATGTACACATTCATAAATGCATGCATACACATCCACACCTACATGCATACACAAACACACATACATACACAAACACTGGGAAATGCTTCAAGACTTTCTTCATTTTACTGAGAAACAGGAGGAGTGAACCAAAAGATCTTTTAGAGTCTATTCTTGAATTGGGTGGATTGGGTGTAGTGGATATTGGGAGATTCACTCTTCAAGAACCCCTGTTACAGTAGATGAAGAATTGATAGAGGTTCTTTTGCTGATATTAGAGATAAACAAAATAGTTGTGGGTGCAACAAGAGAGTTTATTAATATATCTAATTTAATGTATATATATATATATCTAATTTAATGATTTGAATTATGAGAGGGTTTGTAACTACTCTCAAAGTTCTAGATTTCGTGATGCAGCTAAGAAGTCAACAATATTTAAAATAGTAGCAACAGTAGTCTTCAGTCCTCGGTTGTTGAGGGTGACAATGGAGTTTTTTTCTAAAAGTATTTGGGCCACGATGTCTGCCCACAAAGATTTCTGTATTCATAACCAACATGAATAAAAGAGCCTGTCCACGAGACATCTACACACCTATTCAGAAAATATGTGCACGGACGTTTAATTAGTTCAGTATACGCCAAGACACACCTAAAGACTGGATTACAAGAAAAATAATAAATGTCATCAAAGTATTATTCATATTCTTACACACAATAGCCATGCATAAATACAAACCCACAATATATATATATACACACACACACACACACAAACGTATACAAAACACACATCTCACAAACACATGATGTGAATCTCACCCAAACTAGTAAAAAATATGACACAATGGAATAAGACGTATGTGGGTGTGTAAGTAAATATTCATGTGTACACACACAGTCACATAACTACATATATGCAAATATATATATATATATATATATATATATATGCGCACACATATCTACAAGAAATGCACACACACACTCCTCTGATTCATGAAAGGCATTTGAATACCACAACCATTCAACCGAGACATACCATGCAATGGCAAATACAACACCAAAATATTTTCTTTTAAATATTTGATAAAATATGATTTTTAAAAATGAAACTATTTCTATACACACACACACACATACAAATGCATACACACACTTGTATGTACACACATACATATTTATATACACATGCACACACTCCCACAGACATATTTAACTACACAAATTAATATGCTGCTACATGTGTTTCTATAAATGTTTAACAGTCAAAAGTTTTGTTGTTTTTTTTATTCCAAACATGTAAGAAATTAAAATTAATTAACCAGAAACAAACATTACAAACTTAACAAAATTTCTATCATTGTTAAACGTTAGAAAAGCATCAGAAATAAGTACAAAGCCATTTATTCCAACATCTTTTTAGATTAGTCGTCATAAATATAGTTTATATACACAACTACTGCACTATAGACAGGCCAATTCAATTTATGTGTAGTTAAATGGTTCCAGGTTCAGTCCCACTGCATGGCACCTTGGGCAAGTGTTTTCTACTATAGTCCTGGGCCAACTAATGCCTTCTGAGTGGATATGTCTACCTATCTCCATACACACAAAACTCTCTACATATATTTACACACGTATATATGTGTGCGTGTTACTGTTTCCCCATCTTGACAGCATTAGACAGCTGTAAATGAGTGACACCATCATACAAGTGGTGTCGTTTGTTTCCAATCTTCTTTGCAAAACATGTTTGGCCATGGGATAAACATTTACCTTGTTTGGAAACAGGTGAGGGTTGGTGACAGAAAGAGCATCCAGCCGTAGAAAACCTGCCTCAACAAATTCCATCTAACCCACACAGGCATAGAAAAGTGGATGTTAAAACAATGAAAATGATGAACTACCTCACTACAAATTATTCACACAACTACTACACTTTTCAAAATTTCATTGTAATACATAATCGACATAACTCCATGACAATGGGTTTCTTTTTTTTATCAAGTAACCAGGTTGCATTGACAGTAATTGTTCACCAACAATGGTTTTCACGTATATTTACATCAACCGCTTTAACCAGTTTACAGCGTTGATTCATTTGGTTGCCTCCACGTGGTAATGGTAATCGTACCAAATGAGGTCAGTACTCAGTGTGAGATAACATTCGGCTTAGATTTGTGCCAACTGCTTTAGTACAAGTATTGCTTATTTACCTAGGCTATATCACTGTGCAGGACGCTCATGCGTTACTATTCCTGAATAAAATCATTCAACAGCACAAGTCAAATCATTTTCATGCATTTACAATCACATGAATTCAAAAACTGACTTTAATGTGGTAGAGTTCAAAACAGGGTCCCACACACAGTGGCATATCACATTGTGAACAATGGTATCTAGTTTGCTTTACGTGCATCTCTTTGAAGCATTTGTTTTCTTGGGGAGAAAGAATTGTGGAAAATGTCCACATCACTTCACCATGCAGTGAGGAGAATCCAGCATGGGGACATCCACGTATTCTGTACTTTGGCAGGTCTGATGCTTCTATCATTTCACGGAACAATAGATTCCTGAATGTCAATCCATCCCCCACACTGCCAACCATCTGCCAAATCAAACGGGAGTTCATGACACACATGTCAACTATATACAAGAAAATTTTTTTATACCATTTCACAAATTTTCTCACCGATTTCTGTGTCATTGCCAGCTGATTTAAGCGATCGACACTGCCGCTCCTTCATTGTATGAAACAACAACACTTGGTTTCATTATGGTATTACAGTCTGCATCTTATTTCCCAGTGTCCTTCATGCTTGCAGAATGCATTGTGGACAACATGCAGACGTTTTTCTTGTTATGCCACACTAGAGCGAGAATGTTATTATTGGTGCATCAGTATGCTGTTCCCCCACTTTCAAAGTTTAATCTCGTGAAGATCAGGAGGCATATTTTTCCTGTGTGTCCCCACAGTCACAGAAGCATTAGTCCTCCTTGGCTGCAATTGCAGGAAGGGGTCTGGACTGGAAAACCCGTTGTCCATATAAATATTGTAGCCAGTGTTTATGTAGGATACCTTAACCCTTTTGTTACCTTATTTTTGTTAAAATACACTGCTTTTGTTTAGATTAATTTTGAAAATAATGAAGAATTTAGTGAAATACTTATTACAATAGTGTTTGGAGCAGATTAACATGGAATTCTGAAGGAAGGTTTTAATTTGGTTCACTTCAAAACAGGAAGTTTATACCACTGGTCTCAGGTAGGTTGGTATCAAAACAGCCAAAATGTCTTGGTTAAGAGTGGTCAGTAGGGAAGCACCATCTCTTGACATGCTGTCCAACCAAGATTTAGAAGCGTCTATCTTCTGTGTTCTTTTTCTGTCGGAGGAATTGCCATTTTCATCCATTTGAGTTACCTTGATGAAAAATTGTCTTGGAGACGGTTTGCTGCATTTGTTTCCAATGCCAAATGAATTCCTATTGAGAGAACTAAAGGGACAATAAACAACCAAGGTTTTAACACCATTGATCAACTGTTTCTGTCTCTAAAATTTTGGAAGTTCTCCAGAGATGTGAGGTGGACCTTGGAGTTGTTTTCATCTCTTTTTTTGAGTGAATCAAATTCGCTAACCAGATTCAAAATGTGCGGTGCATGTGGCAAGCTCTCTTTTTTCCATGGTATTGGCAATGGAAATATCATTTGAAGCAAATTGCTTATAAAATGAAAGACTACATCTGTTGTGACCCTAATCTGAACACATATTCACTAAAGTTGACAAACCACTCAGATTAATTAAAACAAGCTGATATATCAATTTCAGTAGCTGACGTTCATGCAAACATAATTAGCAACGGCTTTACATAAATCAAGATTTCTACAAAAACTATTTTTTTGCTACTTGACTTGAAGAGGGACAGAGGAAGGACAAACAGAGAGGTGAAAGAAATTTTGATAGTATTAGAGTAGCAAAGGAAGAAAGAAGAGACAATGGAAGAGAAATATACAGAATAGAAAGAGTATGGAACTAAAGAAGAGAAGAAAAAAAAGGTAACATATATAAGAAAGAAAGAGAGAGAGAGAGAGAGAGAGAGAGAGAGAGGCAGGAGGAAAGCAATAAAAATTTGATAATAACAGAAAGGTGAGACAGAAGTTAAAAATAGAGAAATGGATAGAAGAGGGAGAATATTAAAACAGAAAGATTCAACACTGTGGTGGCAGTAGAGGACCAGGCAATAGTTACATACAAAAGAAGGAAAGGGATGAGAAGATGGACAAACACATTCAAACTTTCTCGAATGGATGATAGTTTCAAAGGTTGAATTGTTAAATTTTATTTATGTTATGAGTAAACAAAGACTGGTAAATAGTTATATTTTTAACAGTGTTTCATGCAAACTGGCACTTGAGTGCTTTTTCCACTCAAAGGGTAAACAGTAATACACTAAAGTATAGGTTCAATTCCTGCAGGAATCATACATTATATTTCACATTTGTGCATGTATTATATATATGCACAAACACACAGGTATGGCTATGGGGTTAAGAAGTTTACTTCTCAACCAAGGGGCTTCCACACAGTTACCATCTCCCAAATTCATTGACAAGGCATTGCCGAGCACTGAGTTTGAACCCAAGACCATGTAGATTGCAAAGTGAATTTTGCCACGTTTATTACGAAGCAACGTGGTTCACAGAAAATACCAATTCTAGTTTTTGGTGGATAATGAATATTTTTACAAGAACAACCAAAAATTTAATTAGAGAGAGAAAGGATCAAAAGACTCACCCATCAGCTGGAATGTCCCTTAATTGTAGACCCAGTTTAACGACCTGGTTGGAGAAACTGGGGTAGTTTTCATCATCAGCCAAGTAAGATTCCATCTTGCGCTCTTGCCGGTCCCCACCGCAGTTCCTTGCAGGGCTTTTGTCATCCCGTTTCCGGGCCATAATGGACAGGGGTTTCCAGCAACCACTTGACCAGCTGGGGCTTGTCACACTCTCACTGCTGGTGGCGATGGTGGTGGTCGTGGTGGGGACACTGCTACTGGCAATGCTATCGGTGGAAGTGGAGACGGAGGGGGGGGAGGAGTTAGTTTTGTTCTTCTTGGAGGTGAGGGGCCCTTGATTATTGCCGGCTTTGTTACTGTCCCGGTGGGGGTTGCTGGTCCCAGCAGCCACACACGTCAAGCTGTGCTGGCTCCACTTGGCTCCACCACCTATGCTCAGATCAGGGGGTGGCGGTGGGGGGTGAGATGGGGGTGGATGCCGCTTAGGCGGCTTCTTTTTGGACAACTGCTGCTGCTGTTGCTGCTGCTGCTGTTTCAATGACTTGTTGCTCTTGTGTTTACTGCTGTTCTCTGTGGCACTGACCAATGGACTGTCGCTGTCTCCGGCAGCGGTGGCGGTGATGCTACTGTCACTCTGGCTACCAGTTCCTGTACTTGTTGTTGTTGTAGTCGTGGAAGAATTGCTGTTGGAGAAAAAGAGAGAGAGAGAGAGAGAGAGAGAGAGGGAGAATGAGTTGGAGTTTATTGTAATTTGGAAAACAACCACAAAATATAAATGGTGGCAGCGGCAGCATTGTGATGACGATGACGATGATGATGGTAGTGATGATTGAGTTGGCAGTTAACTGAATTGAAAACAAGAAGGAAAAAAGAATAAAGAACAAAAGCTCTCAAATGGTGGTGGTGGTCATGTTAGGGGTGGCTTGTGAAGAGAAAAGTAGAAATGCAAATTGCGATGCTGGAGCAGAGCCACGCCAAGGCACCATCTTGAAGGATTTCAGCCCCCATTGCAGCCCCTCCAACACTTCTGGCCAATTTATTGGTCATTTATTTTATTGATCTCTAATTTAACTGAAAATGCTAAGTTACCATGCTGGAGCAACATTTCTATTTCTTTAGGTGGTGGTCATGTGTTAAACACACAGGTTACATAACTCCAATGATGGAAACAGCATTGACAAAGCTAGTAGTAGTAGTAGTAATAGTAGAAAAATTGATTTTAAAAAATAAACACATGTGACAGGTGCAAGTGTGGCTGTGTGGTTAAGAAGCTTGCTTCACAGTCATGTGGTTTCAGGTTCAGTCCCACAGCATGGCACCTTATAGCCCTAGGCTAACCAAACCCTTCTGAGCAAATTTAGTAGGCAGAAACTAAATGTGTGCGTGTGTGTGTATTTGTGTCTCCTTGTATTGATATTGTGTCATGGTTGTAAATGAGTGTCACTGTCGTACAAGCAGTGTCGTTCATTTTCAATATACCGTGAGAACATGACTGGCTATGGGGAAATTTTATATTAGTTAGAAACAAGTGAGAGTTAGTGACAGGAAGAGCATCCAGTCATAGAAAAATTTACCTCAGTAAATTTCATCCAACCTAAGCAAGTATAAAAAAGTGGATATTAAAATTACAATGATGAGGCTACGACAGTCTCTGCACAATTTCCAAAGTACAAAGTGATCCCTGAAATGCAGAAGAGGGAGAAGACCATGGAAGAGGATGGTTGACCCGAAGATGCTGCATCTCGCAGAGATGATAATAATGGATTGTACTGATGGTAGATATGAGATGCTGCACAAGATGCATCCAGCCATGCACTGCAACACACACACACACAAGGGCAATGCTTAGAAGCTGCAATATTTCTACCCAGCCTCACCTTACATCTGTCCCTTTTTACCCATCTCCTCATCATTTGTAGTCCTCCATCTCCTTTGCTGACTACACCATTCTCATCACTCTGCCCATTTGCCCTTCAACTCCACCGCTCTCTCCTATATATATATATATATATATATATAGAAAACTGCATTAAACCATCATCATCTCAACCCCCCACTTCCCCCCATCTGATACACTCAAAGTTCACTTTGATCTACTAACAGCCACCAGCATTCTCAATCCCCTGACCCATCACACTTGCCACCCCACCCCCTTCACCATCCCCTGTGTTTATTTCATAACCCCCCCCCCCCCCAACTACCTCTATGTACCCCTGCTGCCTTCACATCATATTCTTCCTCTTTCTACTCATTCTGCTCCTTCCGTTGGTCACCCACACAAATGAATGTACAAGCACCAATTTAATGAGTACCCTCTATAGACATTTACACCCCTATCCCTACCTCTTAAATATCCATTTCTGGTTATTTTGCTTTCCTGTTTGTAAGGGCCCAGCCTCACCTATTGCAAAGTGGTCCGTAAACTGGGAGTGGCTGTGTGGTAAGTAGCTTGCTTACCAACCACATGGTTTCGGGTTCATTCCCACTGCATGGCACCTTGGGCAAGTGTCTTCTACTATAGCCTCGGGCTGTCCAAAGCCTTGTGAGTGGATTTAGTAGACGGAAACTGAAAGAAGCCCGTCGTATATATGTATATATATATATGTTTGTGTGTTTGTGTTTGTCCACCCAACATCGCTTGATAACCGATGCTGGTGTGTTTACGTCCCCGTAACTTAGCGGTTCGGCAAAAGAGATCGATAGAATAAGTACTAGGCTTCCAAAAAATAAGTCTTGGGTCGATTTGCTCGACTAAAAGGCGGCGCCCCAGCATGGCCGCAGTCAAATGACTAAAACAAGTAAAAGAGTATATATAAATAATGTGTATGTATATATATATATATATATATATATATATATATATATATATATATACACACACACACAACAAGCTTCAGCGCAGTTTCTGTCTACCAAGTCCGCTCACAAAGCTTTGGTGGGCCTGAGGCCATAGTAGAAGATCCGAGGTATACTGCAGACGGTCTGAAACACTGAACCCGGAAATATGTGGTTGGCAAGCAAACTTCTTGCCACACGGCCACATAAGTGTGTGTGTAGTATGTGTGTGGCGTGCATTGTAGTGAATAGGCTTTTTTTTTAATTGACAATTTACTTAATTCCTACGGCCTACCTTGAGTATTTCATTATGATACATGCTTTTATATTGATACGAGTGTGTGTGTGTGTAGATAGATAATTATAACGTGCATCTGAATGTCAGCGCTTGTCGTTTGCCTGTTTCGGTTTCTTCTTAATAAAGTTGCACATTCCAAGCGACAGACATAGAGGCCTAAAAACAATGCCTACAATTAATTTAATTAATAAAACACAATTTTCTTAAGATAACAAAACAAATTTGTTTTTGTTTTTTTTAATTTCATTTTCGATTAACATCGTTAATTTTGCTTCAAAATCAAATTTTTTACTATCATTTTAGTTCCTGAATATTTTTTACACACTATTAATCTCGTTGTCGTATTTTTTAAAAACGTATTTTAAAGTGTTAAACCGGTTTTAAGGTATAAATAACGTTTAGACAATCTCTTGACCAGTTCAGGCGAGAGAAATTTCAAATCTGTTAGATATTTACTATTACGAAGAAGGAGAAAAAGAAGAAAAAAAGCCTTGCTTATGTGTTACACGTCTGATAATGTTAGGTGCTTTAATTATAAATTGAATCCGAATTATTTGTCGGATTCAAGGGGAAACTACATTAAAAAAGAAGTAATAAATACCGTAGAAATTTGCCCATTCATTGATCTATTCAGACACAGACATACAATTTTCTCCGGCCACCACCTATTATTCCTCCATTCACATGAATGTTATTGGCTTTTATTATTGATAGTATTGGGATGTGAGAAGCAAGAGAGAGAGAGGGGGGAGGGAGATGGGGGAAAGCCAGGTGAAATGCCTTTGGTTATTTAATACCACCACAAGCACAACTAAGCCTCTGTTTCAGAGTTCAAATCCTTCCGGGATCGACTTTTCATCGAGAATCGATTCCACAGACACGGTGCCAGTTTCAAAACCGACCATTATTACACATAATAAATAAGTAATCTGAGAGGCTGGATCCTTTCAAATGGCCGTAGACTGGAGAGTGGCGGCCAAACATACATACACTCATACTCGTAACACTATTTTAAGGTTAGTGAATGCCATTCTTACAAAACAAAATTTCATTAAAAGACACTTTCTCTTGGGAAACCCCAGGGTTTTCCCCCCAACGATAGACTGGAGTTCCTCGGAACTCACTTTAGGAAACATGGCCATAGACAATTGTCACAGTTCCCTTATATACATATATATATATATATATATATATATATATATACATACTTATATATATATATGGCAATCCTTCGGTATTAGGCCCCAGAGTGTCAAATGTAAAGTCATAGTTTATCATATATATATATCCACACACACATTATATATACATAATATAAATATAATCATTCTCAACACTTTTAATATAGTCAGGTGCTCTCTCCTGGTTTGTTACTCGACCTTGCCAACATAAACATCATCTTCATCCAGACCACACACACCGAAGTGAAACGACAAACTACGATGTACGTCACCGCACATACACACTTCCCAACCTTTATAATCAGCAATTAATCTAACCTATGTATATACATACATATATATGTGTGTGTGTGTGTGCTACGCCTCTCTCTCTCTCTCCTCCGGCTGTAGTCGGTGCGACCTTGCCAACATAAACACTCCACTAGCCATCAATAAGTATTGGCAAGAGTGAAAAACCTGTCAGTTCGGACATAATAATAACCATCCTTCCTTCTTTCCGTCTCTCGTTAAAAGCCGACCAAAGAACAGGTATCTTCCTACAGACATTGCTCTGGTGGTTCTTACGCTGGTCGTTCCACATCTTAACTTACCAGATAAACACTCACCTATTTCTCACCTGCAGCTTGCTAGTATGTGGCCGGTCTGATCTTCATCGCTCATATATATATATATATATATATATATATATATATATATATACATGAGATGGAGACCGTGCATACATACATACATTTCTGAAGCATTAATAATAAATATAATCTCAAAGATAAAAGTGAACCGAATATTAATAGTCACAACCCCATCACGGCTGACAACAGAAATTGCCACAGGCAACAAGCAGTATATATATATATATATATATATATATATATATATATATATATATATATATATATACATGCATACACGCATATACATATATGACCAAAATATAATCGATCTGCAGTTTTAATAACAAAAAAAGTAGATACAGAATTTCAACAATATCGGTAACAATATTGGTACAAGCTAAAGAAATTAACAAGAGAGGATCACAACCGATGGAATTAACGACATAGATTAGTGTTACTGACACACACACACACACACACACATATATATATATCGGTCAATTGTCCAAAAGTCAGGAAAGAGAAGATCTGAGCGGTTGCACTTTACGTTGGCGAGTATTATATACAAGAATATACTAATCGACAATATAAAAGTGTGTGTGTGTATATAAATATATATATATGTGTGTGTGTGTGATCGATTCTGGAAACATGGAAATAATAATTCGACCTGTAAGATTTTTGAGGCAATGACAACTGTATTAATAGCGATATTTATATCACTTCTAATATGATAACAATATATATATATATATAGGTACCAGGCGAGATAAGGTAAACACTGAGAGAGTCAATTGAATTTGCTCAAGATTTAATATTAAAAAGTAACTTGGTCGTTCCAGAGCGAATTTGAACTCGAAATATGACGATACATATTGTTTAATTTCTAGCATAAACCTAAGAAACCTCAAGTTAGAAAATCTCAATAACAATAATGGTTTTACAATAGATGAATTAATAAGATTTAGGGTAACTGAAAGCAGTGGAGGGACTGATACGAATTCCCCTAACAAATAAACAACGTAATATTATGTTATTACTTGATTAGCAACATTGAAATATCCCATATATATATATATATATATATATATATATATATATATATATATATGCATAATTCATTCGCTAACAGTTTTAATTTGCTCACAGTCAAAAATAAAGCCAAGATGACATTAATGATAAGATAATTATCAAAGAAATAAGAGAAATAATAATAGTAATAATAATAACGGTGGTGGTGTTGGTGATAAGGCAAATATGAGTGAACTTACAAATAGATTGTTGATGTTGAAACAGGTAGACAGAAACACAGACAGGTAGACATACAAGAGTTGTAGAGGCTGTCATGTGAAAAGAAGGAACCATCTGCAGACCACTGGCTACATGGTTCATTTAGGGCGAGCGACAACACCACTAGGGTCGGGTGAAAGGGATTTAGGGTTTGGCTTCAATAATTTTTTTTTCAAACGAAGCGGTCAGTATCTCTGATGGTGAAGAAGAAGAAGAAGAGGCTGAAGCTGCTGCTGTCTTCCTCTCTTGACTCTCTTATTTGTTTTCTCCAACAACAACAACAACACTGAAATCATATGATCGGCTCCAACTTCCGTTTCCGGTACATGTGTCGAGACTGAAATGGACGATTGTTGTTTGAGCGAGCAAAGAGACTTTAAAAGACGAATGCTTTTACGGTTCAAATTAGTCTTAATCCGGTCCTATATATACACAGCCACTTCATGGCTTCCCGATCTCCCTCATCGTCTTCGGACAACGAATAACTTACCATTCATTATCATCCTATTTTAGGCATTTGTGCTTATTTCATTGTTGGGTTAACTTCAGGGGTTTCACTATATTTTTTAAAATTTGGATGATTACTCTGTTTTGATTTATTTGAATATTTTTCAATTAAGAATTTTACCTTTGTTAATTGACGAATACCTTAACGTAACTCCAATTAGTTCGATACCTTATTGCTTTGCTGTTCTGTGTTCGAATTTCGCCGTGGGTCAACCTAACTAATCTTATCTTTGGTAAATTTGCCGACACAAATTACTTTATTAAAATCAAAAACAGCGAAGCTCCAGCTCTTAGAATAATAACGAAATAAGCATAAATACCTACACATATAAGATCCTATTAAAAAAACCAACTTCTATTTAGGAGCTCGGAAGCTCAGCCAAAAGGCTAATTTGAGTTTTGGGACTGTCAAAGCGAGGATATTTGGGACGGGGAAGTTTACTGTTTTCATTCATCCTGCTTCATCGCTCGGCTTTGGTGGGTTTCATTGTGTGTTGGGAAACAGTGCTTGTAGATACTTTAAAGAAACCCATACATCGCTCACAGACATTATTGAGTGAGGAAACAATTTTTTTAAAAAATAAATCAATACAGGTGCCCGACCGGCCGCTCTCAGTTTTTGCTGGTCGCGGTCGAGAGCTCAGATGTTCTCGGACCCTACACTGTCTACTTTCTGTGCTGCCTATTTTTTGGACTGCCATGTTGGCTTGGCGATAACTATTAATATCCAGTACCGCTGCCGTAGTCTCCTTTAGAGAGCCTGAGAAATATTAATATATATTTCTACTTGGCCTTTCATTTTTCATTTGTTTTAGTCATTGGACTGTGGCCATGCTGGGGCACTACCTTCAAGAGTTTTAATCAAATGAATTAACCCCAGTACTTATTCTGTCCGTTTTGCTGAAGTGAACAAATGAACCCTGTTTGTCAAACAGTGGTAGGGGACAAACACACATACATATATATTGGCTCATCCCGTAAATAATATGGTTTTTTATACTTCTTTTATTTTTCAAAATTAAGATAAACCAAGTTCTTTTTTAATCTAAAATATACTTTCCTTCCTTTTCTACAATGTTCTTCCATCTGTCTGGTAGACATGCAAGGCCCTTCTTCCAGAATTCACTTGTCCGTGATGAAAAATAACACCAACAACAACAAACACTACTTGTAACAACTTTTTGTAAAGTGTTGAGGTAAATAAACACACAGAAACATGCACATACACAGGTAGATTGTGAGAAAGAAACAGATTGATAGAGATAGACAGACAGACAGATAGATGTACAGGTAGATAGATAGATACACAGGCAGATTGTGTCAGTTTTCTTTAAGCCTCCATCTACAAAATTTTCATCAACTTGGGGTTATGATAGAAGACACATACCAAAAGTGCTGCAGAGTGGAACTGAACCTGTCCACTGTGCAGAACCTTCAGCAATTGCCAAACCAAGAATAATTTGGGTTTAAAAACTAAATGTAAAAGAAATAGGAATGAATTTTTTAAAAATAACACTTATGCATACGTAATTTTGATATAAATAATTTTATTAACAATAAGAATTTATAAATAATTGGGGGGAGGGTTCTTATTTTTAAACAGAGGAGGAATGGACTTTGCAAGCCATAATGAAGGCAATCCATATTAGGAAAGCAGAGAATTCGAATAAAAACTGATGCAAAGTTGAGGAGATTCTTTCGGCCCAACTGTTGACCTTTCTTGTGTTTGTGGCATGATTGAATATATTGGGTGCCTGCAATGAGAGGTTGACGAGCTGAATGGCATCCAGCCATAAAAAATAAAATATATTACAACCAGAAGGATTGGTAGTTTCTCACTGTTGCAGTTGGGATTTGGTGATGAAGGACAACAGCAACAGCAACAACAAGTGATGAAATATTGAATGGTTAGCATGGGAGGGAGGGTGGGAGCACAAATGCAATGATGAGGATTTGTGTGTGTGTATATCTTATCTTTTACTTGTTTCAGCAATGGGACTGTGGCCATGCTAGAGCACTGCCTTGAAGGATTTATTTTGGCAGAAAAAAGGACAGTCATATTTAAATAGAATGTGAAAGACTCACTATTATTATTATTATTATTATTTATAAAGGCATTATTATTACGATCTTTATTTAAAAAAAGGCAGCAAACTGGCAGAGTCATTACTGCACCAGAAAAAATGCTTTGTGGCATTACTTTTGACTCTTTACATTCTGAGTTCAAATCCTTCTGGGTCAACTTTACCGTTCATTTTTTTTTTTTATTTGAGGTCAATAAAATAAAATACTGGGGGCAATCAACTTTCCCTCTCTCCTCAGAATTGCTAGCCTTGTGCCAAAATTTAAAAGACAATTATTTATAAAGGCAGTAGAGTGGTAGAAACACTGAAAGTTAATTTGATTTCTATAGATTCTGAGTTTAAATCCCACCAACATAAACCATTTTTTTTCCTCTTCTCCTCCTGACAATAAAACAAAAACAATTCAAAGAAACTTCACTGCAAAAATTGGTCAAACAACAAAGATAATTAAAAAGAAACCCAGAGTGTAAAAGTGTAATTTTTTAAAAAATATATGTTAAAAATAAGTTTTTTTATGAAATATAACAATACAAACAGATTTTATAGAGGTCACTTTGATCTGTTGTTTTTACATAAAGCAGACCACAAAACAACAGAGGAACAGATATTCTGTTATTCAAGGTAATTAACCAAATATTTTAGAAGGTTGTTAAGCAGTTATGAGGGAGAGATTCATCACAAAGGAAAATTATTGAAATAAAGCAGCAGTTTTGAATTAGAAGATAAAAAAGAAATACTTTCTTCTCCAAATTAAAAGAATCTTTCATATTGACAGAGTTAAAGAAATTAAGAAGCAGTCATAGGTATTTTAGACAGATCCTGTAACAGGCATTCTTGTAATTTGGAAAGGTAAGAAGTTTATAAGCGAGGAAGAATTTAGCTGCTACGTTTAGCAGGTTGAGCAACTTTATAGAAGCTCTCTTATTAATGTTGTTGACCTTATAGATCAGATGTGAGCAACCTTTATCAAGAAGAAAGCCACAATGAAACCGGATTCTTCATCAGGCAAGACATACTAATAAAACAAATTCATGGTAATTTTTTGTTAAGTGCACTGGTCAGTTAAGACCTGCAGTTTGTCCATGACTGTTAGAGATGAAGGTCAGATACAGAGGAGTTACAGGGAGCTCTTGAGCCTCTATGTTACCAATTTAAACTGACCTCTATAAGATATTTGGAATATTGTGGAGAATAATGAAATGGTAGAAACAGGAGAGCATCTAACAAAATGCCTTGTGTTGTTTAATTTAATCCCTTTTTACTTTTTCTGAGTTCAAATTCTGCTGGAGCTGATTTTACCTCTCAGCTACCTTGGGGTTAGATCAATAAAATAAATATCAGAAATATAATTGAACAATTTAGTCAAAATGTTATCAATATAAATTAAAACAAGGCTGACACCTCTCTTGTCACACACCCCACCCTTAATACTGATATTTAATAGGATGAGAGACCAAATAAAATGAAGCCTATTGTTATACAGATCTGGTCGCAAATTAAACGAATTTGGTTCCAAAAATGAACTTTCTTGTATTCGGTCCAGTAGGAGAGTCGAGAGTCAATAAACAGTGATATAAGCGCCATTAATATCGCCAAAGTAAAGAATGTCTTGCACTGGACTTGTTTCACACCAGAGAACAGTGACACAGAACAAAG
Organism: Octopus bimaculoides; assembly: GCF_046866305.1. Taxonomy (NCBI): domain Eukaryota; kingdom Metazoa; phylum Mollusca; class Cephalopoda; order Octopoda; family Octopodidae; genus Octopus; species Octopus bimaculoides. The sequence continues at coordinate 1,059,697 of NC_142951.1, forward strand.
ACCAAGTAGGACGTTGATAACAACATGAGAAACATCAGCCACGGGGAAATGGTAGATAAAAGCTTGATAGAGCTCAGTATTATTATTGAGGGCAACTATAAGAGTTAAGCAGTAGATCCCAAGGACACTGTAAGATATTTGCTGCAGTTGTTTGCCTGAGTTTTTGTCAAATAGATACGCCAGTCCAATATAAACTCCTGCACAAGCAAAATGGCGGGCACAAATCAATGTCTAAAAAAAAAAAGAGAACAAAATATAATAATTAGTCAAATTAATTAAAACCCATGAAATAAAATAGTGTCTTACTGAGTCTACAGGAAAAAAACAACAGCTAAATGTGTCTAGGCATGACAGGCTTTGTTTGGTTTCTGTCTTCCAAATCCACTCACAAAGCTCAAGATTGGCCCAGGGTGCCACACAAGGGGACTGAAACCGAAACCATGCGATTGGGAAAGAAACATCTATCACACAGCCAAGGCTGCATCTCTATTTAAAACATTTCCCCTCAAAATAAATGTCAACAACAGAATGGCTGGGGGAAACCATTTACAAGAATATTGTCAGAGAATCATTGTTGTCACAGCCAAAAGCATGTCACTGGACAAAGAGCTACAGTTTATTAGTCTCTGGCCACAGCCAAGAGAGTTCTCATTGAAAGTATGGAGTGTAACTATGTAAAGAGGAATACAATGGCTATATAACATAGGTACTTTGATTGTATAAAGTAGATACTGTTGCTGTATACATATAAATCTCGTTACTGTAAGCAAATCGTAATAGACAAGATTATCCACTTATTTAATCCAAATACTTGGAACTAAATAAGGTTTACTGCAGCATGAGGGTAATCTCACATGACAAAAACTAGATTTCACACTTTTAACATAAAATTGAAGGTGTATTTATAAATGATTGTTTCCTTGTCTTTCTTTTCTATCAATTCAAAAATAGAAAGAAAAACTTACCCGCAACCAATCACGGTCCATATTGCTGTTAGAATAAGAATTATAAGCAAAATACATTAGTTGTCCTGCGTATACAAGAGGGATTGACTTTCCTCCTGAAAACCCAGACATCAAAGCTCCGCACACCAGAAACAAGCCCAGGTGGATGTATATGACTTTTGGATTAATTGGTGGGTAGCTGGAAAGAAAGAAAGAACAAGAGGTCAGCCAGGAAACATCATCATCATTTTAATGCCTCTTTTTTTCATGCTGGCATGGGTTTGAATGATTAGTAAGAAGGGAGGAACACAGAACACGACAAGAAGGCAGGAGTTGGTATAGCAAATAGTTTATCAAGACACCTAGTTCTTCCTAGGTTAGAAATAGCATCCTCATTGCTTGCAACATGGTTTGTTTCTGCTTTGTTCTGTCTATGAATTTTTTCAGGATTTAAAAATTACCTTTCAGTAATAACTGACAAAAGAAATTATCAAAAAATTCAGGAGCTTTCTTTTGTTTAAGGCACTCTTTAAACTGGATAAGATATGTGTAAAAATTAACACTTCCTTCTCCAAGCCTAGATTCGAAACCGAATCTAAGAATTCCCGGTCGATTGGTCAGCATCTCACCTATTTAGGTACAAACTCTGCTGCAGTATGTCTGTCCTTCTAGCTGCCTCGATTCTTATAAATAGAGTGGTCAGCAAGACATCAGGACACACAGAGACAGACAGACAGGGAGACTGCTACTATGGGACAGAGATTTTTCCCCGGCCAAGCAAGATGAGAACGAACACACACACACACACACGAACATATCCTGGTTCCATCATTTGTCTAGCAACTCGAAGCAAGTTGATAAAATTGAATGTAGTGGCAATTATTATTTATTAACTCCAGCTAATAAAAATGTTATAATTGAACTAGTTATCACTTCGTCATTTCTCAAGCAAACACATGCCTATCGCACGACACCAAACAAAAACACACCACACACGTTTGCCAAGTTCATGTGATCTGAAGACAATTCAACACCTTTATTGTTTACTATCAAATTAAATCTAGATCCAAAAGGCATTTGACAGAAGACCTTCCAGACATGGCCATCCAGTCCTTTCCCCATACCTGATGTATCTGGGACTATGTTACACAGTATTTATTCTGTTTTTAAGATGACAGAGTGTGACTTGAAGGTGACTTGACTGTTATTTCTCGCAGGCCGATTGACCACGTAAAGGTTCTCTCGTTAGATTTGTTTTCAGTCAAGAGATTTTCCCTTATATTATTTCAAAACAGAAAGTATTGGATAACAAAACATTTTCACAATAATTTCAACTGTTTAAAAACCTCCACAAAGTTCTAAACAAGCATATGGTGAAGATCCGTACATCGAGTTACCTCCCTTAAAGTAAGAGACTGAAAACTGGTCTCAGGCGAAAATGTTCCCCACCAAAAAAATTACCGTACAGCATCAAAAAATAAAAAAACGAAAAAGACAAAAGAATCGTCCGCGGGCCCCTAACACATGGTACTAAATCTGCATTCATGAATTTCTATTTACTTGACAAATATGAGCAGTAAATGGGTAAAGCGTGTAAATAGCATCTTCTCGAGCACCGCACCCTTTCGTTGACACATTACGACAGACCTCTTCTCCTACGCTCTCTGTAAACCCATATTTGGCGAAACGACGAAATAAAGATGTCAACTGAAACCTAATCCATAATTTTAATATTTCTCATAATTTATAACAAAAACTGGTTTGAAAGAAGTATTTTTAAATGCATAGATCGCTAATAAGGAGACGAGTGATTAGGTCGTTCTTCCATTCGTTATCATGTATTGTTGGCAGTAATAGTTTTAAACTTTAACAGACACGAGTATTATAAACCATTAAAAGTAGAACCAACGAGATCACTCGATCCGCCACAAAAATAGCAAGCAAATACCCATCCTAGCATCTTAAAACAAAGAACGATGAGTTATACATAGTCTTAAACATGCAGCATACATATATATATTACAAGATAGTCGTGATTAGAATGCTCGTTCAGGGCAGACCGGGGGCCAAACTACAACAACAGCCATTTAGAAGTAAATAAAGTTATTCGAACAGAGAATATTCAGCGGCTTTATAGAATATAACAAAAGAATAAACGGTTGTTTGAATACATTTCTTACCTCTCGTGGACAGCCAATTCTCCGAGAAGCATCAACAAAGTAATGGCATTTAAGAATGGAAACCGGCAGAGAATGAAAAAACAAACTTTCACAGATCGTCTCTTCCAAGTTTGTAACATGGTTCACGCCTTCGGTAGATAGACACACTTTATCAAAAGGCTGTTGTGGGCCTTAAATGCCCTCGACTTACAGTTTCTTCTTTTAAGCAAGTGTCTTCAGTTTTTTTTTCTATTTATATTGTGTAATTACTTGCCAGACACCGAACAATGTGCTCACATATCCACACACACACATATGTCAGGCTTATAGTTACAGGATAATGGTTTGTGTGTCAGATACTACAAGGGAGGTAACTCTCCCCTGTTAGAGTCTGCAGTTGGAATTAAAATCCTTAATTAGCAACTATTTACATTCGTAATCCTTTCCACTATAGTCACAACGGCTGAAGTTTTTGAGAAGGGATTAATCGTTTAGATCGACTCCACTGCTCAACTGGTATTTATTTTATCGATCCCGAAAGATGAAAGGCAAAGTCGACCTCGATATTTGAACTCAGAACGTAAAGCCATAAAAAATGCGGCTGAGTATTGTTGTCGAGTCTGCCAGCTCGCTGCCTTATTCTACTTGTAATCCACGTCTTTTATTCTGATTCCATTCACTTCACATCAATGTAGGAATACACACAATGGGAATACAAATTGTCCCTAATACCTAGCTGGTGTTTTTTATTAACCCAACCGAGATACGAAACATAATACTGACTTGTGGGATTTTAACTCACAATGTAAAGGACCGTGATTAAAAACTGTTTGGGATTTTGTCAAACTTTTCTAACGATCTTGCTACCCATCAGTTGAAATACTAACCCTAACTGGTTTCCCAGAGGTCATTAAACAAAGAAGCAGTTGCTTAGAGCGTCACGATTTATCGGAAATTTCTAAAACAACACGGTCTTTCGAATCCCACATTTAATCCGTTTTGTTGACTTTATTGAATATGTGATTGATACATGCAAAAAAGTTCTTTGTTTCATTTATCTATATTTGTTTAGTGAACAATAAAATTCGGTCCTAAAAAAAAACCCCAGCAAATATCTAATTTTTGTGGAGGCTTCAAATGAATTAATATTTAATGAAGAGCAATTACTGCTACCAATGTTTTATATTAATACAAATTTTAAAATTAGATCTCCTAAGTAAGACAAAAAATAAATAAATAAATAAAAGTTGAGCATTGGGGTCGATGTAATCGACAAGACCCCCCCCCCACACACACACAAATTTCAAGCCTTGTGCCTCGAGTAGAAAGGATTATTTGTAGCTTTATCCACTTCAAGTTCCACTGTTAAAACTAATTTAGGACACACATTGATTTTTCTTTTTTTTTTGTCTTAAAAAGTAGAGCAATTCCTTTCTTACAACAGATGACATTGAAAAAGATAAAGACAAAAAAAACAGCTGTTTCTATGTAGACTCAAATAAACATGGTTTCGTTTTTTTTATTTGCTTTGGCCAACGAGATATAAAAACGTTTCCAGTGTCGACCACCTCCAAAAACAGTCGCCAAAAAGCTTGATTTAGATGAAAAAGACATTTTCTTCAGGACATTTCACAAATCTCTGATTAAAAAATTAGGGCCTTGAAATCTTATTTAGAAGAAACAGTTCACTGACAAAATTCTGTGCTGCATCTCTTACAAAGCACTGCAAAAACAAAACTTTCTAATTAATAGAATTTATAGAAACCGCTGAGTTTAGCCATGTTCATCTGGCAAGGAGACTCGCTAGAAATAACAGTCAATAATTCACTTTTCTTGCCTTTTGTGATCGATTAAATGTGCACTGGTAACACATTTGGGTTCATTTAACAAAACTTGGCGACTGATGGAGAAATCAGGGATATAAAATAAGGAGTCGGAGGAAAGTTTTGATGAGAAGGTTAGGCAAGGGCGCCAGTTCTGTGTATAAACATTTTGCTTCCAGAACCGCAGAAACGGGCAGATTTTCTTGAGCACTGAATATCGCCAACCGTCCCGGTTCTCTGTTATCTCCTTCATGATATTCAAACACCCCAGATTATTCTTCACCGGCACATTTTTATACAACTGTTGATATGATCGTCCATATGACCACACCAACGCAGTCTTCTGTTGCGCACTAAAACTGTTGCCTCTTCTGCCCCCCCACCCTTAATACATTTGTACTTCGTCGTCCGCGCACGTCACTTTCCACATCCAATGGAGCATGCTTGCTTCATTCCTTTCCTGTCTCCACATGTCCTCTGCATTCAGAGTCCACATCTCACTACTATATAAAAATGCTGCTCGTACACAAATATCATACAGCCTGCTTTGCACTTTGAGAGAGAAATCTTTTTTATGAACAGAGGCAATACTTCTCTGAACCTTTTCCAGCCAGTTCTTATTCCGGCTGCACTGAACGTCCTCCTCCATTGAAATTACATCACCAAGGTAAAAGAAGTTCTCTAATACCTCTTGAGATTTGTGCTCTCTTAGTGTCTATTGTTCCTATGTATGTCACATACAAAGTTTACTTTCTCTATCAACCTGCCTCTGACTCTACTACACTTTTTATGTTTAAATGGTTTGCGTTGTGTATGCCACATCAATTTTCTTCTTATTTTTCTACATATTGACCAAGGCTATTTCCTTGATGAAATCAGAGTCCCGTCTGTTTTCCTCGTTACTAAAACTTAGCTCTTTGCTAGGTTAACTTTGAAGCCTTTCGATTCCAGATTTTGCTTCCAAACCTGGAATTTCTTTTTTAATTCTACTATAGATTCAACCATAAGAACAACATCATCAGTACATAGCAATTCTCATGGGCAACCAGACTTCAACTGCTCTGTTATGATCTGTATTTTTATGATGAATAAGGGAGGACTGAACCGCAACCCCGATGAACGAACTGCACATTAAATTCCTTGCAATACTTGTTAACTCTTACCTTCTGTACATGGCTTGTATAAGTCACACAAACCATTTGTTTGCTCCTAGATTCTTGACTGACCACCAGATTACAAAGCGAAGGACCCTATCAAAGGCTTTCTCCAGATCGACAGCTAAATACAGAAGCTAACTTTTGTAGACTGGTCAACTGGATGTTGAATGATTTGGTCGGACTGACTGTGGCCGCATTCCTGTTTGCGATGTACGACCAAGTTTATCTTAAGTTTTTGAGAAGATCATTTCTTTATCTACAACAGTTGTTTACTGGAGGCTGTATCACTGTTTATCAATTGAGAGATATGTTGTGTTTCGGTTAAGAATTTAACGTATACTTATGTTGTGAGAAACAAGAAAATTATATTTTCATGGTGAACAAATCATTCTTTTTAACCCAGGGTCGAGCAGTGACCAAGAAACCTGACTCCTCAGGAGATACTAATGCTCCTCTCTTCTATATTTATTGCCATGTTTTGGTAGGAAAATCATAGAAAGTTCCATTAGAAATATACAATTGAATGATCGCAACTGAGATGTTTTTAGTTAGAATTCAAGACAAGTCGTCTGATATTCTTCACTTATTTCTCGTTGCTGGGCCAACGAAGATTCCATTCTAAATTCCGCTACACTTTTATCCAAGTACTTCTGCATATACCTCCCCAGGGCATATTCAGTACCTTTCTCAGGCACAACTCTAATTTACTCCCTCCAATTAATTCAGCTATAATTCTTTTCGTAACTTTCATAATCTGGTCCAAAAATTTGAATTCGATACTCCTGTAATTATTCCTATCTAAGGCATCCTATAACCTTCATAATGTTTGACTGCCATTTAATATAATTACCTTCCTGTACTAATTATGTAGGCAACTAGACTCTATCCTCCTCTACCAGATATTTTAAGCAACTCAGCAGTAGTTCGTTGTTGTCCAGAGTCTTTTCTTACCCTCGTAGCCTTAATTTCTTTATCAATCAGGATGCTGTTGACTAAAATGGCTGCTTCTCTTGGATCCACGGCGGGATGGTCGTTCTTTCATACATTCTCCACATTTAATAACTTTTCGTAGAAACATTTCTCGAGTTGGAGTCACTAAGTGCAAGTGTACCATTATCCATCTATGCCCACTTCGTTCCCACATCATAAGACACACACACACACACATATGTGTGTATGTATGTATAAATACACACATTATACATTCACGTTTTTTCTTTCTTATTTTTGACAAAAACTATCTCAAAGACCAAGCGTTTTGGGCATACCACTTACCAAATTGACTACAAATCTGGGAATTTGTTTCTTTATTTAGAACCGGGATGGGGGAAACTTTTTAATGCGACGGGCAAAAATTTACAAAGAAAAAGGTGCGCGGGCGAGTCACAAGCTCCAACTCTTATATCTGTGTAAATCTTGTATAATTCGATAGACAGGGTGTCCACAAAGTCTGGGTACGTGGAGTAAATAAAATCATAACATAAACAATTAAATATAAGAAATAATAATTTCTTAAAGTATGTGATAATCCCCATGTACCCAGACTTTGTGGACATCCTGTAAAGATAAGTTTAACACATTAAATTAACGCGTAACGCCTTCGTTAACACCGCCACTGAATTTATGATGTTTCTATCACTTATGAGGTATTCTATATTTTTTCAGCTAGTTTATGTAGTTGGGTTTCAAAGGGGGGGGGGGAGACAAACCTAGCAATATGTGTTTTAGAGTGAAAATAAAATTTCCATTCAAATGGCAATCACCGGACGATTTTCTGTTCGAGTCGAACCGTTTTAAAAAGCAACCATTGTCGTAAATAAGCATACGAATATTGTATAATTGTTATAATTGAGAAATTTACTATTTTGTACATACAATATATTAACCTGCAGGAGCAATAAAGTGTTTCTGGAATGTCTGAGTAAAAACTGATATTGGAGGATCACGTGAAAATCGTGCAATTATATATATATATATCGTGGCACTCCATCGGTTACGACGTCGAGGGTTCCTATTGATCCGATCAACGGAACAGCCTGCTCGTGAAATTAACTGAGCACTCCACAGACACGTGTACCCTTAACATAGTTCTTGGCGGGGATTCAGCGTGACAAGGTTGGCCCTTTGAAATACAGGCACAACAGAAACAGGAAGAAAGTTGTGGTGAAAGAGTACAGCAGGGTTCGCCACCAATCGCTGCCGGAGCCTCGTGGAGCATTAGGTATTTTCGCTCAATAAACACTCACAACGCCCGGTCTGGGAATCGAAACCGCGAGTCCGCAGCCCTAACCACTGGGCCATTACGCCTCCACTATATATATATAGAGAGAGAGAGCTTGCGGAGAGTATTGTTTAATATAGATGTTTCTAATTTCATAAAAACAATGCAAGTCATAAGAAATAATATAAGCTGATGGTTTGTATTTTAACCTGGTATTTCAATATTTTGTTGTTAGGGTCTCTTTTCAGGAAATGGCGTATTGAGCTTGCTTCTCTGATCCGTCGTGCATGTATATGAATGTTAACTTTGCATGCAGTGGATGGCGTTGCTATAGGAGCCAATCAGCTGTGTGTAGTTCGGTTCTGTTGTTAATAAGTGGGTTGGACTTGTTTCTCTTATCTTCAGGTTCCCAAAGTTTCGTGCTATAGTTTTATGGGAAACCTGGATATAATGGGTGTTGTATATCAGATTTTTTTTTTTATATTGAAGTGTTCTTTAACCTGTGTTCTAGTCTGTTGGTACTTTTAATGTAGAATTCAATAGATGGGTTTATGTACTACGTAGGACGGCAGACATATCATTGATCGAGTAGTTGGGCAATGTACAAACGGCTGTGTTTGAGCCTCCCCAGAGAGAGTCCATAACGTGCCAGTTGTTTTTTCGTAAAAATGTGGCAGTTTCAAAAGACAAATGTTATTTATCCCTGAATGTGTGAATTTTGTAAGTGGTCTGGTGTTTAGTTGAAAGAGTAAGGATTAACCATTCTCCATAAGGACTCTTCAGAATTGTACAGTGCTGGTCTTTTTCTTTTCTGCCTCATTGCATTTGCTGTGTATTCTGTGAATCTCATTTCTAACGCAGGTCACTTTAGCTCTGAAGAGTAGGGATGAATTACAATGCACAAATAGGCCCCTGCATACTGCTTTTCTACAAAAGCAAGTGGAATTGGATCCATTCTTAAGCAGAGACAAGGAAACGGTATTATTGGATGCTCCACTTCAAATTTTATATGTTCCTCAATATTGTTGAACATATTCTATATTTTAAATGGCTTCCTCATAAGATGATGTTAATATGAGTGTTGTCGTGCGCATTCCTAGTTAGCCTTCACCACTTTGCCCGTCTTCCACAAATCTGGAATGCTCGACATTTTTGTACACAGCAGTCGTCTTCTAGCAGCCCAACCTCCACTCTTGCAAGTGATACCGGATTCCTCTTGAACCCAATTTTTCTCGGCACATTTGTACTCTGGCACACTAACATTTCACATTCATCAGAGCATGCAAGTTCCATTTGTTTCTGCTCTTCACAAGTCTTCAACATTCAAGAGCAACACCTTGCTATCATGGAACATCACTGTTCTAACACAGGCATCATAAAATCTACCCTTCACTCTCAGAGAAAAAACCTTTATTGCCACCAGTGTTAATAGCTTGCTCACCATTTTCCCAACCAGTTTTTATCTCAATACTACACTTTCAGAGCAACCACTTGCCAGAAAATACAGTACATTATAGTACAGCATTATGGGATGCAAACAAGATTGGTCTATGTTGTGGCATTGTATTATGGGATAGATGCTCGATTGGTCATGTTGCAATATGCCATGGCATTATGGGATACATGCTAGGTTGTTGTGTAGAATTAAACATCGCCTGGACAAAGTAGTCAAACAATGCAGCAGTAAGCGAGAGAGAGAGAGAGAGAGAGAGAGAGAGAGTGACATTGCTGCCAGTGTTAGTGTATGAGTAAAAGCAACAGAGGACACAGACACAAAAAAATTATATTTGTTTTCTTTTAATATACATACATAAACATGTAAATATTTATATATACATAAACATGTATGAAGGTGTGTGTGACTGTGTGTGTATATATATATATATATATATACACACAGATGTATACATACATATACATGTACATACACACACATACATACAAAGGTCCACTTCATTGCTGTCATCATTGGGTTTTACTTCTATTTTTCCACACTAGCATGGGTCAGATGAGTTAGCAATGAGTAGCTGAAATCACTTCCAAATGAATAATTGAAACAAGATTACAGTGTTTCACAGAGGTAGAGCAAGGGAAAAAAAAACAAAAAAAAAACTTAAGATGAAGCAGTCAGTGGAGGGGGTAAATAGACCAGAAAATATTTGGTCTCATGGAAGAAATGATTACAAGACAGATATCTGGAAGATTACAAGACAGAGATTGCTGCATTACGAACCTGTTGAATTTATACCAGCAATGAAGGATAGGAAAAAAAAAGCATGGAAATTGATGAACATGTATATATATATATATATATATATATATATACATACACACACACACACATATATATACGTTTGCATACATATGCACATATACATACATGTATAAACATGCATATATACGTGGGTTTGTGTGTATGTATATATATATATGCATATATGTACAAACATATGCATATATATATATATATATATATATATATATATACACACACACACACGTTCATCTACCCACCCACTGGTGATACATACACTGGTATCACTTAATTTAAAGACAAAAGTATTACTGATGATTAAGCTTTAATTATTTCCATTAATTATTTAATCACAATGTAAATTTAAACAGGAAAAATTTGAATTTACTTCATGCAATTATTGGCAGTATCAATAAAGCTACAAAAATGAACATCACTGAATTTAACATATTTCCTTCTCACCACAAAATAGAAAACATGAATTAAAGATCAACAACAATATAAACCTCGCTATGGCACTTAGAATATTTGGTCAGTTACCTACAAAAGGAAACAGAATCTTGTCCCAAAGGCATTGAATTTTTGTGTTTGAAGACTACATCACTTGGAGTATCTTCTTTGTTATTTTTGCCAATCAAAGAATTCATTAAACATCCTGGATTTCCTTTGTTGAATATTCTTGTTGAACCATTTCTATAATTTCTTTTCATCAGATTTAAAACCAGAATTTCTGTTGGTCACTGCAACATTTGGATTTTCTTGCTTTTTTTGTGGGGGGGGGGGGGGGTTGTTTTGGTGAATTCCTTGATATTTTTTTACCATCATACTTTTGGTTTATGGAAGACTAATCTTCTCCCACACTTCCAGACTATAATGTTCAATGGAACAGACCCTTCCTCAGATAAGTAACACAAGATGTTGCCATATTGTCAGATCTGTGCAGTCAGAGTGAAATTCTTCTCCTTAATCTCATTGAACAAACACCTGGGGTATTACTCAAGGAATTAAATTTGGATTCCTCCAACCAGTCAGAGATATCCATTCCTTAGGTTCCTTCAACTGTGCACAGTCTGCAAGAGAAATGTTTTCTATGTGCAGTTTATTCCACAGGCCCAAACCGTTTCAGACAATTTTCAAAGGCAATTGGCACCAATCTGTATGGAGTGTTTCTATCAACCATAACAGCAATTGTGATTCTGTTCTTCATCAACAAATGGTAAGTGCATTGACTCACCCTTCCAGCAGCTTTATGCAGTTAGCCTGAAACACAGCAGCTGGAATGACTCCCAGTTCCATACAAGTCCACAGCTTGGCCAACTGCAGGTTCTGACAATTCAAACACATTTGGAGCTGGAATTTCAATGTTTCATTTCAACTAATTCAGTTGGACACTTTTCAGTCATGTCCCTGATGTAGACACAATCAAACAGTAAATAATAGTTAGTGTTAGAGTAAATATATTGAATATTAAAATAAAATATTGTATCATATTTTCTCAAAATGTTCTTAAATAAAGTGATGTTTGCTGAGGTGGTCTCTATTAGTACTGTCAACAGCTGCATTTTGCTGATTAAATCTGTTTCAAATTTCATAATCGAGAAAAAAAAAAACCCCAATATTTTTTGTCAAATGTAGTTGGAATTGTGATTGAAAAAATGGAAATAATTTATAATCATCAGCATATCTTTCAAATGAAGAAATACCACTGTATATACATATAGCAATGCGTATATATGTGTGTGTATATGCATGTGTGTTTATGTATGGATGTATATACATATATATATATGTGTGTGTGTGTGTGTGTACATATGTATGAATATATATATATATATATATATATATATATATATATATACACACACATATATACATGATGAAAGATGAATTATTTATAATCAGATAAACCAAACAAAATTAAAATACTTTTATACATATTTGGATACCCCACCTTTTTTTTTTTTTTTTTTTTACATCATAAGGTACCCTTTCAATTATTTTTCTCCCTGCCAAATCAAATCAAATGACATACAAAGAGGGTAACAATGGTAGAATATTATTATTATTATTATTATTATTTTACAATCTTGCTTTTTTTTTTCTTTTCATTCTTTATTTCAATGTAGCCACTTCCTTTTACCGATATTTCCAAGAATGGTAAAAAAGAAGTCTACAAACAACAGATTCTTCTTTTGACTCTCGGCATCATTAAAAGACAAATCGTGTAAAAGAGCAGCGTAGAGTCAATTGAGTTGTCTCCCTTGCTGAGATTTGGAATTCAGAAAGTCGGGTGGGGTGGGGTGGCTTGTAGTAATAATAATAATAATACAGATTTAAGGAATGGAAATGTTTCCATGCAGAATGGGAAAGAATCTAACGAGAGAGTTCAATAACTGTATTAAAACCACATGCCAATTCTAATAATAATAATAATAATTATGATTTCAAATTTTGGCATAAGGCCAGTAATTAAAGGGAGCGGGGGTGGGGTTTGATTACATTGAATTACCCCCCAGTACTTGGTTCATACTTTATTTTATCGACCCCCATGAAAGGATGAAAGGCAAAGTTGACCTCGGCGGAATTTGAACACAGAATGTAAAGTCGGATGAAAGACCACTCAACATTTTGTCCGGCATGCTAACAGTTCTGCTAACTCACTGCCTAATGATGACAATAATAATAATAATAATAACAATGATAATCGTTTCTAGTATAGGCACAAGGCCAGCAATTTTGAGAGGAGGAGAAAATTGATAAGATCAAATCCAGTGCTCAGCTGGTATTTATTTTATCGACCCCAAAACAACGAAAAGTGTCGTAGTAGTAGTAGTAGTGGGTGCCTTGAAGGGGAGTAAAGAATGAAAACAAAAGTTGAAAAGCAAAATTTGGAACTGAGATACGTACAGAACTTCTTCAGAAGAAGATGCCACAATAAAGGAACAGCTCAGCTTCTGAGGAAGGTTCTAGAAATAGAAGAGAAGAGAAGAGGATCTGAAAACTCTTGGCCACTTATTTTGACTGAATCTCTCAAATAATCACACTGCCAACCTGCTAAAAAGAGTCTTCCTGCATTCTCCAAGAATCCTCCAAAAGAGACTTGTCACCAAACTTAGGACAACATCCCTAATAACTAAAGTTTTAATAATAATAATAATTCTTTCTACAAAAGATACAAGGCCTGAAATTTTTGGCGGGGAGGGGACTAGTCAATTACCTTGACCCCAGTGTTTCACTGGTACCTATTTCATTGACCCAGAAAGAATGGCAGAATTTGAACTCAGAATGTGAGGACGGACAAAGTGCCATTAAACATTAAATGTGAGGGTGGAGGGAGAAGGTTATTCAATTACATCAACCCCAGCACTTGGCTGTACTTTATTTTATCGACCCAAGACGGATGAAAGGCACAGTTGACCTTCACAGGATTTGAACTCGGAATGGAAAGAGCCAGAAGAAATACCACAAGGCATTTTGCCTGACTCACTGCCAATTTACAGCCCCAATAATAATAATAATTTTTCCCATTGGCATGGCTACAAATTCATTTAGGTGGTGGTAGTGTAAATCAGTTGTATGAAAGTCAATACACGACAAGTACTGATTTGGTGTGTGAGCACACGTGTATGTGTATTATAAATTATATATATATGTATATATATGTATGTATATTGTTGAGCTGAACTCTGGCTTTCATTCCTCCTGTATATATGTACATTATGTACATCATACATACATATATATATATTATATATATATATATATATAGTGTGTGTGTGTGTATAAACACAGACACATACGTGCAAAAGAAGACTAAAAGTTAACCTCAACAACATTTGAAGGGCAAAATCTTGATTCAAGCAAAACAAGTAACCTTAACAATCCTCCTGATTCCTGTCTAAAAATCTTTAATCATTGACACAAAGAAAAACTATTTTCAAGAGTGGGGGATGAACTTCTAATATCACATACATCAGTTGGGGAACCTTTTTTTTGTCGATGGCTTAGTATGAAGTAGGGGTCAAAGTAGAGTGGCAATGTAGGGCTTCCAAAACCCCTCAGGTACAGATCATCCAAAGGGATTCCATCTCTCCAGTTTCTAGAAGGCATTTTCCCAAAGACAGTGATGAGATTGAACCTGGAACGACCTAATTGCAAAGCCAATTTTTGTCAACTCCATTGTCATACCTGTATCTACATTGAAAGAATGGGTTCCCTGAGAGGATTTCAAATAACCTTATGTCTCACACATTCTGTGGGTGAACAGGTTACCTATTACATTGCAAAGCATCTCAGAACAAACCCAATTTCTTCTTTTATAAATATATATATAAAAAAAAGAAAATGTTAGCCCCTACCTGCATTGGTTAGCAATTCCCTTATCACAAATTTTAAGGATTGGAAACAATTTTAACTTTAAACTGAAGAATTACTCAATAATTTTCAGTAGAACACATGTTCATTGATTTTTTTACAAAGTCACACACACACACACACACATAGCAAGGTCAACTTAGCCAGGATGAATCTAAAATATCCCAGCCAAAGAAATAGGGTCATATTAGGGTTATTTAGATTTTAGAGGAAAGGAAAATGAGTTTTGTGATGAAAATCATTCATTTCCAATGTGTTTCAGGGATTTGCTTGAAACGAAAATGGGTTGCAGATTTGACCCCAGAAACTCACCTCTGTTTCATAGTGCTCCCCTAAGTAACATGAAACAAATTTCTTTCAATGAAGCTCAAGACCAAATTTCTACATGAGAGACAGTCATTCAGTCGATTAAACCGGCCCCTGATACACTACTGGTACTTATTACTGACCCCATAGAGGGACGAAAGATAAAAATCAAACATTTTCTCTTTTGTTAATCCTTTATTTGTGATTTCTAATGAAGCCATGCCTTTATAGTAAACAGAACTGAAATGGAGGACAAAACTAAATATGGTAAAGCATTTAGTCTGGTGCTCTACCTTGCGAAATAGCATGAGGATCCACAGAGATTACATGAAGGTTGAAGAGTTGTGGGGGGTGTGGGGTGAATTTGAATAAACCTAACACATACAGTGGGAAAAAAAAAGAGGGAATAGACACTGAAAATAGAGGTGGTGGGGAGATTATAATTTTTTAACTTTCAATTACGATAAGAATACATTGATAAATAAATGAATAACAACAATAATAATAATAATAATAATAATAATAATGATAATAATGATAATAATAATAATGATGATAATAATAAAAGAGGAGAAAAGTAAGAAAAATGTAAAACGTGAAAATATATAACTTAGAACGAATGCGAAACAACTGCAACAAATAAGTCACTATTGGTGATGGTGGTGTGCTGGGGTGTGTGGTGTGATGACAATGAGGTAGGCAGGTGGTGGTGGTGGTATGGTGGTGTAGTAATGCAGCAGTAAGGAGGGAGGGGGGAAGTGGTTGCTGTTCATGACGGTGACATTGCAACAGTGTTACGTTGGTATTAATAATAATAATAATAACGATAACAATAATAATAATAAAGTCCACTTTGAAGTGGGATGGGTGGGGGGGACACGGGGTGGGGGTGGGGCAATGGAGACAAGGGTTAAAAATCCAAAGATCAACAACTTTGCCAAGTGGTCAATGAACCATGTCCAGGAGGTGAGTTGGTCAGTGAGATGGTCACTCAGTCAGTCGGTCAGTTAATTATTGTTCCTGAGAATCACTTGAACCATGTCCAAGGTTACCTGAGATGTTAATATTATTACTATTACTATTATTATTATTATTATTATTAGTAGTAGTAGTAGTAGTAGTAGTAGTAGTAGTAGTAGTAGTGATAATAGTAATAGTTGTAGTAGTATGAGTAGTATTGCATGTTGGGATGTATTGAAGATGAATATGAGTGACCGAGGGACCAAGTTGGAAGGGTGGTGGTGATGGGGGGGGGGTGCGACGATGATGAACAGGAGAGGAAACACCTGGGATGAGAGAGAGAGAGAGAGAGACGGACAGACAGACAGGAATGAAAAATGAGAGGAAGGTCTCATTGATGCAGTCAAGGGTGGGTCAGCATCAGAACTGAGTAGGCAGGGGTTTGGAGGGGTCGGTTTGAGTAGCAGGAATTCAAGAACCACTACTCTGGTTGCCACTACAAACACTATATATATATATATATATATATATATATATATGCATACACACAGATATATATATATATAGATAAATAGATAGATAGATAGATAGACAGATAGATAGATAGATATAGATATAAGGAAGTGGTTAGAGTAAAGGTGTAGGTGTTTTGACATAATAATTGTGACATAGCAGCAGCAATGATTGGGGGGTGGGGGGTAGGGCAGAAAAGAAAATTAGCAACTTAGCAACATCTGAAATTGTTGGTGGAGAGAGAAGGGGGGGTGTCAATACAGAAATAATTGGAGAGAGGGGAAAGAGAAGTGGTGATGGTGGTGGGAGAGGGACATTAACAAGGAATCCATACAATCTTATCCAATCAGAGGCCGTACATGTACATAAGCCTTTCTACAATAAGCACAAGGCCTGAAATTTTGGGGGGAGGGTTAAGTTGATCACATCGATCCCCAGTACTCCACTGGTACTTAATTTATTGACCCCCGAAAGGATGAAATGCAAAGTCAACCTCAGCGGAATTTGAACTCAGACCACAGCAACAGATAAAATACTGCTCAGCATTTCGCCTGGCATGCTAACGATTCTGTCAAGAATATTACCAATTCCCACTGATGCCTGGCATCCTTTTACATCAAACCTTGAATTTCCAGAGAAAATTAAATAAACTCCACCCCCACCCCTAAATTTGAATTCAAAACATGCAGTGAGATAACATTAAAAGTGGTAAAGCATTTTATGTGTCAAATTGTTGTTTCAGTTGCTCCACCGCTTCTCTCAAAACCCCTTTCTTAACATATCTCAAGTGAAATACACTGCCTTTCTTTCAATTTACTTTGAAAATAACAAAGAATTTAGTAAAAATTCTTCGTATTTATTAGGCTGGGGTTTTGGAACATAAATTAGCATGAAATTTTGATGGAAGGGTTTAGTTTAGATCTCTTTAAACGTTTTGTTACCAAATTTATGTTGAAATCCATTGCCTCTTTTCAATTAATTTTTGAAATAATGAAGAATTTAGTAAAATAAATTAAACATGAAATTTTGATGGAAGGTTTTACTTTAGACCACTTTAAAACCAAAGTTTGTATCATAGAACTAGGCACAGTTGCAGAGAGGTTGGAAATCAAACAGGTTTTAAAGAGACAAGGACAGTAGAAAATGCCTCACAATATTTTAGTTCTGTTGCTTTACATTTGAAGTTCAAATTGTGGCAGAGTTTGCCTTTTGTTCTTCAGGGGTTGGTAAAATAAATTCCCAGAACAAATACTGGAGTTGATCTTAAATGACTGGACATAGTGCCTGAATTTCAAGGGTTTGTACTGATTTTAGAAATCAATATTAGAAGACAGAAGATAAATTTAATGAGGAATTTGTCTGAGTGTGTGGGGGAGGAAAGAGAGAGAGAGAGAAGTATTAGATCATTTAAACAGGCTTAATTGTAATTTTGTTTCAAAAAAACTTATTTTGAAAACATTTTCAAACATTTATCAATAAAATGCATGCAATTTAAAAATTATAAAATAGATTTTTTTTTTCTTTTTAATGGAAAAATGGTTGGATGTTTCAAATTAGTAAAGACAGAAATTTAAGTTCTATAGTTTTGATACTGATCAACCTTGATCCAGCTGTGACCACCTCATCTATTTGTGCATCAAGAACTACATTGTCCCAATATGCCTGTCCTCTTTTTTTATAAGACAGTAGGATATGATTTTGTTGCTATTTCTAGCATTCCTGGAGAATGCATAGCAACACCCTTGGGTGTCAAACACCAGGAAATGTCTGACTGAATTTGGAATATCCATTTTTAATTAATTTTCAAATTCGATTCAAGATAGCCTTTAAACATAGCGAAATATATTTATACAATTAGGTCAACCCCCACAGAATGGAGGGGAAGAGGTGGGGTCTAAATATTGTGAAGCAAGTATTCAACATTCTAATGGTTTAGCCACTTCACACCAATAATAATAATAATAATAATAATAATAATAATAATAATAATAATGTGATTTCTTAATTCTAATTTTTTTCTCCCCCAAGTAAGAGTAACGACATAGAAATCACTTTTAGTAGTGATAAAGGGGCAGAAATAAGGGGAGAAGTGTGTGTTTGATGATCTAGAATTCAATTGGTTTATTTATTTCGACACCCAACCCCAGAAGAATCAATGGTAAATTTGATCTCACAGAAATCTGAACTGAGGGCATAGGTTTAAATATTGCAACACATCCGTCCAGCTCTTGACTCAGATAACAGAAATAGTCATTAACTATTATTATAAATAATTCTCTGTCATATAAACCATAATAATAATAACTATTATTATTATTATTGTAATAATTCCCTCCATCAGATTTTTTTTTTTCGTTATGAAAACAAAAAAACAAAAAACCCAAAATGAAAGAGAAACCTAAGTTTGTTCCTTAATTATTCAGTTCTGCATTTTGTTTAGTGTCCAAAACTTAAGGTCTACCTCATTAATAACAACTAACAATGCTATTATTTATTGGATGAGAAGAGTTCTGCTTTCTTGTCAATATTTTTGTGGTTTTGTTTTGCTTTTTTTTTTTTAAATTTGTATTTTTATTATCAAACTAAGTGCTGTATTATTATTATTATTATTATTATTATTATTACTAAGTTTTTCTTTGATAGTTTCATGTGAGATTCTGCTGCATTACCTGGTGTGCCCCCATGTCCCTGAGGTGTGTGTGTGCCATTGTGTTCATATTTTTGTGGCGACTGGAACAGTAAAGACTCCTCTTGTTGGTTTACTGCATCAGTTTGTTTTGTTGTGGAGGTTTAGTTTCTTGTTTCGTTAGTGTTTGTTCTGTTGTGGTGTGTGTGTGTGTGTGTGTGTGTGTGTGTGTGTGTGTGTGTGTGTGTGTGTGTGTGTGTTTGTTACTTTAATAAGTCTTCGTCTTCTATACTATTTGTCATATGAGCTTCTGTTGTTTTAGATTATCAACTCTTTAGCATTCAAATTAATTTATCAAATGTAATGTTTATTTATCTACATTTAAAAAAATTAATCCTGGATTATCTCATAGCCTTGAGATTTTGATGATGTGACTGTTTATTTTTAGAATGACATTGCAGGGTAGGTGTGAGAGGCTGGATCTGATCAGTTTCAACATAAAACTTGCAGAAAATATGGGCCGGATGTGGTTGGTTTAAATGCTACAAGGCTAAAATGCTTGTTGTGCCGGGTGTGTGTTGTGTGTGGAAATTGTTCCGTTTGGGTCATTCTATTGAATTGACCAGCGTCTTGCACAAGATGTGGACTGTTCCTAGCAGAGCTATTTTGGGGGTGCAGTGTGTAATGTTGTGAGCCCTGGTATGGTTCTCATGTTTCTTATCATCATCATCATCACCATTATTGTTGTTGTTGTTGTTGTTAATTGTGATGTTAGAAACCCTCCTCATCATCATCACTAGATTTAAAGGAGTATTATTATATTTATTATTATTATTATTATCAGTAGTAGTAGTATATTTAAAGGAGTCATGGCCCTTGGGGGCCAATAAACAAAGAATTATTTATGTTGTTATTGTGATGTCAGAGACTTTTCTCCTCCTCCTCCTCATCATCATCATTCATATCACCATGGTATTTTTTTTTTTTACCAGAATGTTCCACAGCAGTTAGAGATTTACCGATATCGCTAAACCTTCCAAACTTCCTCTCTATATTAAGATTAATTTACTTCAAAAGAAGGTGTGAGATACATGTTGATAGGGATGGAGAACTAAAACTTTAAAAAAAAAAAAAATTTTCTTAAAACATTTAAAAAAAAAAAATTTTCTTAAAACATTTAAAAAAAAAAAATTTTCTTAAAACATTTAAAAAAAAAAATTTTCTTAAAACATTTAAAAAAAAAAAGGAAGTGACAAAAAAGAAAGAAAACCCCAATGGAATGTTGTTTGTTTGTTTGAAACCATAATGCACCCCCCACCCACACTTTGCTTAAGTTTCTTCAAAAACCATTTATGATTTTAGTGAAAATAATTACTGACCAAATGTGTGTGTGGGTGTGTGTGATAAACTTGAGAGATTTAGACAAGATTACAGACCACACACACACAAATAAAAGAAAAGAAATATAAAATAAAAATAAACAAAAGCTACAATAAATTTGTCCATAGTGTTTCTGTGAGTTATCATTTAAAATAGTTTAAGTTCTTCACATGTACCAATTTACAGAAATTTCCAGAGAGAGAGAGAGAGAGAGGGAAAGAGAGAAAGAAGGTTCACCCTTGGGCATCTTCCTCGTTTTTAGGAATATCATATATTTCGGCATAGAGAGGCGGCACTTTGAGCCGTTTCCACTGAGAGCGATACCACTGTAAGAGTTCATTGTGCCAGGTGCCAAGAGTCCGCAGCTCAGGAAGTTTCATGATGGTGTTTGCATAAAGATGTTCCTCGGTTGAGTGATTGCGACTGATCTGCAGCTTAAGAGCTTCGATAAGCTTGTCTTGGATTTTCTCCACAGCCTTGGTGTTGGTGAGACCCTGGCGGTCTGTGAATGAACGTAGCAAACACTTACAATTGAGGGCAGACAAAAAGGAAGGAAACAATAAAATTTAAAACAAAACATATCATGTCAAATACACAAAGGTTTTGGAAATACCTGAACCAAATGTAAAATAACAAGACTGATATCATCATCATCATCATCATCATCATCATGCTTGCCTGGGTCACACAAAATTTGTTGAGGCAAATTTTCTCTAGTCAGATGCCCTTCCTGTCACCAACCCTCACCTGTTTCCAGGAAAGGTAATATTTCCCCCATGGTTGAACACGTCTTCACGGAAGACTGGAAATGAAGGAGGACACCACTTGTATGATGACAACATTCACTTGCAACCATCACATGACATCAATGCAAGGAGACAGAAAAACACACACACACACAAACACGACTGGCTTTCACACAGCTTGTCTACGAAATCCACACACAGTGCTTTGGTTTGGCCAGGCTTACAGTAAATACACTTGCCTAAGGGGCCACACAGAGGGACTGAACCTGAGACCATGTGGTTGGGGAGCAAACTTCTTAACCACTCAGCCATGCCTATTGTCTGGCTTCTTTTTTATGAAAAAGTCTTATTTCCACTGTTTGAGGAAAATTGTTGTGTTTGTAAAAACTCAGTTTGAAAAGGCAAAAAAAAAAAACACCTTCAACTTATTGCAAAATGGTTTTCTGTTCAGAGATTTCTTTCAGCAACCAATAGTTTTACTCCAATTTTTTGTTTCTTTACTTCAAACTCAAATCTTATTTTTCACTGTTGAGCGTGGCCGTTGCCAGTACCTCCTGACTGGCCCTCGTGCAGGTGGCACGTAAAAAGTACCCACTACACTCTCGGAGTGGTTGGCATTAGGAAGGGCAACCAGCTGTAGAAACTCTGCCAAATCAGATTGGAGCATGGTGTAGCCTTTGGGCTCCACCAGTCCTCAGTCAAATCGTCCAACCCATGCTAGCATGGAAAGCGGATGTTAAACGATGATGATGATGATGATCAATTCTTGTTTCCTTTTCTTCCTACAAATCTCTAGAAATAGATTTATTCCAGAGAGAAAAACCAAGCTATGATAACATCATTGTAATCTGAAAACTCTGAGAAATACTTGACTCAGTGCTTCACCATTTTTAACTCATTCTTTCCTCTACAAATACTTTTGACATCCACTTAACCTTGCCTAATGGTTTATTTGAGATTCTATCAGATTCTGCACTTCAAGCCATTTCCTCAAATTGAGATCTCTCTGCCAATGACCCAGTAAATGTCATATATACAAGATCTATCTTGCTAGCAAGCTAAGTGTGTGTGTGTGTTTATAGATATGTATGAATATGTATGTATGTATGTATGTATGAGTAGACAAATGAAAGAAAGAGGCACTCAACATATTTTGTAGGAATTACATATATTTTATTAGTATTATTTAAAGCAGTTTGATTTGGTGCCATGCTACTTAAACTTTCACAGGCTTCTGACAGAAACCCAGCTAATTCAGACTCAAATTACTGAGTGTATGTATCTATATATGTATGTATGTATATATATATATATTTATATATATATATATATATATATATATATATATATATATATATATATATATATATATATATGTACATATACATACATACATATATATGTACATATGTTCCTATATATATATATATATATATATATATATATATATATATGAACATATGTATGTATATATGCAAGCATGGAAAAGTGGATGCTAAAATGATGATGATGATGATATATACACACACATACATATCAACACCCACAGGAATGGTTGTGTGCTTACGAAGTTCATTAGCTTTCTAACCACATGGTTTCGGGTTCAGTCTGATAAGGGTACACCAGGCACATACATCACAACCATAATAATAATAATAATAATAATAATAATATTTGTGAGCTAATGGTTGTATTAGTACTGACCTGCAGTGGCAAGGACTATTCCAACAAATAAAGCAATTTCTGTATCGTTCAGGTTGAGCATGTTGAAGTTAGATGTTAATTCAAACATGGTGTTTACAAAATCCATCTGGAAAAGAAAACAAACATTGAAGACAAAAAAAAAAAAAGAAGAAACAAAATGCACCTCAGGTTCTGACAGAAAAATATACAAAGTTCATCTGTAACTTCTTTACATTTCCAGCTGACCAGCCCTGGTCAAACTGTCCAAACCATGCCAGTATGGACAACAGATGTTAAATGATATAACAACTGTACCTACAATATATTAAATTTCAACTCCCCCCACTCCAAATAACAAACAAACAGGGAAAAAAAAAAGCACAGCACCCATTACTTTCAGAAACATTTTTTTTCAAGCTCAGAATCGTCAAAGCATAGAATAAAGCTCTAGAGGAATAAAGAATAAAGACTAAAGCTGTTTGCATTGGTGGTTAAATGTCAGGGCACTGCATCCTTCAAAAATTTTA
Source organism: Octopus bimaculoides (assembly GCF_046866305.1). NCBI lineage: Eukaryota > Metazoa > Mollusca > Cephalopoda > Octopoda > Octopodidae > Octopus > Octopus bimaculoides. Next base: position 1,083,370 of record NC_142951.1, read on the forward strand.
TGCTTCACAAAACCCACCAGTTCCTGACATTCCTAAGCTTCCTTTCTTCTTGAGGACTCTTTTAATGTTCATTTATTCTGTGTACTCTAGAAAGTACACTAGAATGTACTTTTAGCTTTCATTGCTGTCCTTCTTTACTTCACTCATTACCGTTTTCTATTCCTGTTTTTAAACATTTTGCAATGAGTTGTAATGCACCTGAGTGCAGTTTATAATGAATACATTATTATTGTTGTTATTATTATTATTATATATGTCTGATTATTTGCAATGGGTTATGAAACTCACTGGCACCAACCAAGACAACATACCTGGTACACTGCCACCAACTCCTTCTTCACAATTGTACTACCATCTTCAAAAGTAAGACAGTCCTCTTGGGAATCAAAAGTCCGTGCTTGTCGGGAAAGCCACATTTCAAAGAAGCCTGATTTTATTAAGATCAATTGGTCGTCCTGAGAAAGATCTGCAAAACCTAAAAGACAGAAGTGAGATGGCATGAAGGGAGACTTGGGGACAGAAACTGGAGAGAAGTTTATATTATTGGTGTTAGAAGAACTATTGTAATTTACAGGAGAGACTCAGGCATGACTGTTGTAGGTGAGTGGTTAAGAAGGTTGCTTTCCAACAACATGGTCTCAAGTTCATTCCCAATACATGGTACCTTGTATTATAGCCCCAGGCTGACCAAAGCCTTCTGAGTGGATTTCGTAGACAAAAATTCAAACAAGCCCATCATGTGTGTATGTATATGTATACATATGCATTGGTATATATATCTGTATACATGCATGTGTATGTGTGTCCATATCCTTGTGAGTGGGTCCCACAAGCGATGTCATTCATTTTGTGAAAAACACATGTAGCCATGGGGGAAACATTACTTTGGAAACAAGTGGGAGCTGACAATAGGAAAGGCATTCAACTGTAGAAAATCTGCTTAAACAAATCCTGTCTGACCCATGCAAGCAGGGAAAAGTGGATGTTAAAACAATGATGATGATGATGTGAGTGTGTTTGTGTTTCTTTACCTCAACACTGCATGAGAGTTGTAAATGGGTGTCACCATCATACAAGGAATATCATCCACTTCCAATCTTCCATGAAAACATGCCTGGCCATAGAGAAATAATTTACACTGCTTTGAAAGAGGTAAGGGTTGATGACAGGAAGAGCATCCAGTTAGAGAAGATCTGCCTGAAGGAATTGGTGTTGGTGGTAGTGATAGTGCTGTTGTTGTTGTTGGTAGAGGCTGCATAAAGCTCTAACCTACCTGGAAGTCTTTTGGCAAATTCCACAATACTTTGTATTGAAGGTGTTATAAGACTGGCTAGATTCTCCCACATCAGAAGTCGGTGTGTTTTTACTTCTTCTTCAGTCAGTTGCAGTGAGGTTGAGATCGAAATAGAGTCTAACTGTTGACAGAAAAAACATTCAGACAATGAAATAGTTTCATCACATTTTTGTTTCATTACATCTCTGTAAAAGAAAATTAACTAAATGATATATATATATATATATATATATACACACATACATGTGTGTGTGTGTATACATATGCAGATAGAATAGAGAGAGAGAGAGAGGTAAAGAGAGAGGGATACACACCAAAGAGGCAGACTTGCGTTGCTGCATTTTCAATTTATCCTCAGTCAATGCACAGTTTGCCAAATGGGCCTGCGACACACTCAATATGGTGTCGTATATCTCCAACTGTTTCTTCTCCAGTGACGTAGGGTCTTGACTTGAGTCGGCTATGCCAATACGTTGATCGTCTAAACTCTTGCTGCGTTTTGGAACCCTGCCATATCGCACAGCTGTAAAGAAACTTCAGGTTAATGCCAGCATAAAGTAAAAACGAAAACAAGAGATCAATTCCTCCAGAAGACACCAGCAAAATTTCCATTAAGCAGCCCACATTGATCTAAAGTGATGCAGCCATCCCACATGTTACATAAGCAGTGGATACATGTTACACAACTTATCCATATGTATTGTGCAAATTTTCCATATATTGTACAACTAGCTCATGTATCCCACATTAGTGTATCATATAACCAGTGCTGCACAACCAGCCATGGCAATATTTCCCCAAGGCCAGACATGTTTTTGCAGACTATTGGAAATGAACGGCACCAATTTGTGTGACAGTGGCATTCATTTACAACTATTTCAGGATGTGAAGACAACATGACACAAACACACACATATACACCTGCACGTGCGCGCGTGTGCACACACACACATAATATAATGCACTTCTTTCAATTTCCATCTACCAATTTCACTCAAAAGGCTTTGGTCAGTTTGAGGCCATAGTTGAAGACAATTACCCAAATGCTCAAGGTTCAGCACAGTGGTGGGATTGAACACTAAACCACATGGTTGAGAAGCAAGCTTCTTAACACAACTACACCTACAATAAGCACTAAATATTTAATCGTTGACCATTAATAAAAGCCAAATGTTTGTCACTGACCCCAGACACATTTACAATCCTTGTGACATTTCAACATGCAAACTTCAACTGACCACAAAACATAAAACCATAGAAATTGGCAGTGGACAGACAACATTGAAAACCAAACATAAAACCAAGGACATTGACGGCAGCTAAACATTAATGACCAATGAATATACTTACAATCTCTGGACATTCCGACAGCCAAACATTTCTTAAAGCGGCAGTACTGGCAGCGATTCCTGTTAAGTCTGATTACCATACACTTTCCATCACGTAAGCACCGGTATTCAATCTGTTTCTGAATGCTGCGTCGGAAGAAGCCCTGAAATCATGAAAAAGACCTTTTCTTTTTTACCTGTCTCTTCCTTGACCCCTCCTGGAGGGGCTTCACCATTCCACTGACCACAACTAATGCCTCATTACCTGGACCCTTCATCAACACCCCTTTCCACTCTACCCTGACCACCACACTACTACAGTACGCCATTAATGTTATCACATGACTAGTATCTACTGCAACTAGCACACAAACCAACACCTCAGCACCACCACCACTCCTACACTACATACTATCATCAAAAACCATCCCACTCACTACCATTGTGAGGATTGAACTACAGATCCATCTACTTCCGTACCCATGTACACAGATGTAGTTCCACTGACCAGCAAAGCAGAATAGAAGAGAATGAACCACAAAAGACAGCTATTTTGGGTTGAGGGTCTGGCAATTTTTGTAGTCAAAGGAAGGGGATGGCCAATTTGGCCATGGCCCCAAAGGGCAGCCAAATCTCATGCTATGACACAACCACTAACCCTTGAATTCTTTGTATCTATTTTAACCCCCTTAGAAACCAACCCATCTGAGATTGCCCCTAATTCTTTGACACAAAATTCCTGTTTTGTAGTAATCTTACTTTACCCTTTGGCATTCAGATTACTTTGTCAAATGTAAGGCTTATTTATTCACCTTGTTTTCAGTTAATCAGGCATTATCTTTCTCTCTCTTTCTTTCTCTTTCTCTGGCGGGGTAACCATGTACCTCCTCTATAGTAAGACACCAGTTTCTGCATCTCCGTCTCTAACCTTTCATCATCTGACACAAGTTCCCCTCCTCTAACCCAACCCTGCTCCTTCTCTCAAAATTCCTTGTCTTGCAAGTTACTTGGTGACCCTGCCAGTGCTGGTGCCACGTAAAAAGCATTCCGTCTGCACTTTAAAGTGGTTGGAATTTGGAAGGACATCAAGCTGTAAAAACCATACCCAGACTGACCTCCCTCTATGCTGGTGCCACATAAAAAGCATTCAGTTCACTCTACGAGGTGGTTGGTGTTAGGAAGGGCATCCAACCGTAAAAACCATACCAAAACAGACACAGTAGCCTGGTGTAGTCTTCTACCTGGCTGGCTCCTGTCAAACCGTCCAACCCATGCCAGCATGAAAGACAGACATTAAATGATGATAATGGTGATGATGATTGCATATTTTTTGAATGACATTGTAGGAGAGGTGTGAAAAATCAGATCTGGTCAGTTTGGACATTAAACAGCAAAAATATTTAGGCTGGACATGGCAGTTTAGATGTTAAACCCTTTCATCAAAATCTTATGTTAACTTGTATTCCAAACACCAGCTTAATAAGGATTAAGCTATTTACTAAATTTTTCAGTATTTTCAAAGTTAATTGAAACAAAGACTCATGTATTTCAACAGAAATATGGCATCAAAACAGGTGTGTGTGTGTGTGTGTGTGTGTGTGTGTGTGTGTGTTCAGATTCTGTCCACAGACGTTCCATTAGCATTCAACAGCCAGAGCAATATTGCTGGTTGACAGACTTACCTTGCAACCTTCACACGATGTTACTCCATAATGATACCCTGAGGCTTTGTCTCCACATACTTTACATGGAACAAACGTCTGTTTAGGACTGTTAGAATCAGCTGCGAGCACATTGCTCTCTTCTGCAAGAACAATCAAAGACACAAAAACGGAATCAAGTAAAATCAATTGAACTCAAAGACAAATTCTTTCTGTTAGTTTTTAAAATTAATTTGATATAATCATCGTTGGTACCGAGCTGACAGAATGATGAACATGAGACAGAATACTTAGTAGCAGCATTTCTTGTGGCTCTTTAATAAGTTTGAGTTCAAATCCCACCAAGGTCAACTTCGGCTTTCATTCTTTCGGGTCAATAAAATAAAGTCCACTCTGCTGATTGGTTGGTGTTTGGAAAGGCATCCAGCTGTAAAAATCCTGCCAAAACAGTCACCGAAATCTGGTGCAGGCTTCTGTCTGGCCAGCTCCTGTCAAACCATCCCACCCATGCCAGCATGGAAGGCGGACATTAAATGATAATGAAGATGATTATTATTATTATTATTATTATCATTAAAATGGTGAACTGGCAGAACTGTTAGCAGCATTTCGTTCGTCTTTACATTTTGAGATCAAACTCTGCTGAAATCGACTTTGCCTTTCATCTTTTTGAAGATGATAAAATAAGTACCAGTTGTGTACTGGGGTTGATGTAAATGACTTACCCCTCCCCTGAAATTGCTGGCCTTGTGCCAAAATTCGAAACCATTATCATAGTTATTAGTAGTAGCAGAAGTAGTATTGGCAGCCTCAGCAGCAGTCATAGTAAGAAAAGTAGCAAGATACACGACATTGTTAATAAAACCCATCTTAAAAGTACATGTAACCCTAGATAGACATGGCCAAGATCTCCATAAAGAACTCACAAGATTGCAATCAGGAATGGTACCACACAGATCTATAGTGATCAATAATATTATTGATCACTATAGATCCCTCATACAAGGACTATGCAAACCAGCATCTAATGATGAGGATGTGAGACATGAGGCTGAAGTAACTCACAGACAAGTCAGAAACCATTGAAGATTGTTACATCAAGACAGACCAAAGAAGGAAAAGTGAAACGGCTGGGAAATTAGGGATCATCATCATCATCACAAACATCCATTTCTCCATGCTTGCATGGATAACGATGTAGTTTAATGAAGCAGATTTTCTATAGTTGGATACCTGTCCTGCTACTAACCCTTACTGGTTTCCAAGCAAGGTAATATATTTCCTCCATGGCCAGACATGTTCTCATCGAATATTGGAAATGAATGACACAGCTTGTGTGACAAGTGACAATCATTTTACAACAATCATGTGACATCAAGACAAGGAGATATAAACACACACACACCTTATATATAAAGGAGAATAAGAAATCGAAAGCCCTTGGTACAATATTTGAAAAAATGAATAGGAATGTTTTTTTTCTAATAGATTTTTCGACTTTAATAATTAGAGGCATTTTCAGGCATCTTTGTGTCTCTTCTTTTGCTCCCCCCCACCAACAGAACATGGCACTTTCCCTTGTAGAGGGGAAAGAACTGCTTTGGGAGGTGGTGGTCAGCTGAATGACTGAAGCTAAACAGCAACAAACAATTCAAGTCCCACTGCATGGTTCCTTGGGCTGCGGGCTTCTACTATAGCCCTGGGGCGAACTAATGGCTCTGAGTAGATTTGGGAAATGGAAATTGAAAGATGTGTGTGTGTGTGTGTTAACATGTTTCCTTGTCTTGAAATTATGCAACAGTTATAAATGAATGTCAGTGTCTCTTGTTTCTAGTCTTCCATGAAAACATGTTCAACCATGGGGGAAATATTATTTTGCTTGGAAGCAGGTGAAGGTTGGCAACAAGAAGGGTATCCAGTTGTAGAAAATCTACCAAAATGAATTCCACCAAATCCATGCGAACATGACAAAGTGAATGTTAAACCAATGATGATGGTGATGGTGATGATGATGATGATGATGATGATGATGGTGATGAGATGCTGTGGCTATTCCATCGCTAATTAAGTAGGATACTGTTCAAAGATTTCAGACATAAAACATATTCTTATTTTAAAGATGGTAGAGAAGGTCTAAAGAAATGGTCTCGGATAAGATGCTGTCTGTTCTAATAACCACATGACCACCTCTCCTCACTGGCTCATTGGTGAAAGGATTCCCTCTGAATAATAAGGGTTTCCTTCGAAAACACTTCAGGTACCGTACAACTATTAGTGTAGACTAGAGCTGCAAATCCACAGAAATATACATTGGACATAAAAACAAATTTGTAATGAGTAATAATTATGAAGATTTGTATTATTATTATTATTATTATTATTAGAAACTATAGTAATCTCTTGTGTTTGTATATACATGTGTGGTATTTAGCTCTGATCTGTAGCGGTATACAGAGCCGAACTAGTGAAAGCAATAACAATCTATAGTGTGCCAGTGAATACTATTGCAATCAATAGTACAAGAGGCATGTACTATTGAAATCTATTCGAATCAATAGCATCAAAGGCAGCTGTATTATTCAGTGCAGTATTTCATGATAGCTTTGATACAAACTCTGCAAACGCTGTCTTGGCAATAAGCCCAACCAACTTTCAACACACACACACTCATACAGAACAGCTGCTTCTACTACTATTACCAATACAAATATACAGGAGGTGGTGGGGTGGGGGGCAGGTAGAGTCGCTCCAACTGAATGCCATTATGTGAGAGATACTCTTCTTTTTTTTCTGATTTTTCTTTTTTTTTTACCTCCCCAATCCAGGAAGGAATAAAGGCAAAGTGAAATTCGATGGGAGTTGAACACAGAACATTACTAAGTACAGCAAGGGATTTCCTCCAATCACTTACTGATTCTACCAGAATAATAATAATAATAATAATAATAACAACAACAATAATAACAAAAATGGTATCAAATTTTAGCACAAGGCCAGCAGTTTTGGGGGAGGGGGTTGAGTCAGTTACATCGACCCCCAGGGCTCAACTGGTCCTTATTTTATCGACCCTGAAAGGATGAAAGGCAAAGTCAACCCTGGTGGAATTTGAACTCAGAACATAAAGGCAGACGAAATACAACTAAGCATTTCGCTCAGCTTGCTAACAATTTTGCTAGAACAGCAGTTTTGCGGGAGGGGGTGAGTCGGTTACATCAACCCCAGTATTCAACTGGTATTCATTTTATCAAAGCCCAAAAGGATGAAAGGCAAAGTGGATCTTGGCAGAATTTGAACTGAAAACTTGGAAATAGACAAAATACCACTAAGCATTTCACTAACGATTCTGCCATCTGCTTTTATAAGAAGAAGAAGAAGAAGAAGAAGAAGAAGAAGGAGGAGGAGGAGGAGGAGGAGGAGGAGAAGAAGAAGAAGAAGGAGGAGGAGGAAGATGGTGGGGTGTTTAAGTAGACATCAAACTTATAGGGATCTACAAGCTTACAGGAGTACAGGCTAAAAAGTAGCATTGTGTACCATTAATGAGTTGGGGGTCAATTATATAAAGGGATAATGAGATTGGATGGAATCTCACGACTTTCCAGAAATGGTTTATTAGGAGTGGGCATGTTAATTTTCTTCTGTGCATTGCCACGTCTCATTACACACACACACACTCTCGTTTGAGAGTAGAAATGGGATAAACGAAACTCAGAACAAAAGTATATATATATATAGAAAGCCACAGATGTTCCATCCTGGTTTTCCTGTCCGTCCTTGTATCGTCCATCTGTCTGTAGGTTTTCATTGCCGTCCGTTTTTGGGGATTTATATATATATTTATATAACATGATGAGGGACTCTTCTGTCACAGCTTCTGGCAAATGACCTGCACAAATGATTTGTTGATATTGATCAAATGTATGTGTCGTGCATTAGCTCACTCCTGCCATCAAACCAATGTTACTTAAACAGGTGCACAGTGCACCACATATTGGGTGTCAAAACGATTGCAACAAGTGGTGTAAAAATGTTTCTGAGGTCATGGATGTTGTGCTGTTTTTTGCTCTTGTAAGTCACGCCCACAAGTGTTAGACATATGAAATCCAAAAAGGTACCCAAGGTTGTTGTTGGAAAGATGGTGGGTAATCTTGAGGGTGTCTGCCAAGTCAGTTGCCAGTCGTCGGAGCTTTAATGTGTTCCTGCCCTGGTTGCACATTTCCGAATAGTTTCCAAGAGATTGATATGCCGAGCAAGATTGAGGTTCCAGGCTGGTGATGCAAACTCTGAGTATGGCCGTGCCATAGTCTTATACAACTTAGAAATGGAAGTAGGACAAGTGTCTTCCTGGGCCAACCAATTCCTTGTGAGTGAATTTGGCAGATGGAAAATGTACTGAATCCCATCAAGTGTGTGAGTGTGTGTGTATTTGTTCCCACCACTGCTTGACAACTGATGTTGCTTTTTTTTACATAACTTTACATTCCCATAACTTAGTGGTTCAGCAAAAGAGACTGATAGAATAAGTAGCAGACTTCAAAACAAAAAAGAACACTGGGATGTGATTTGTTGAACTGAAACCCTTTGAAGTGATGCTGCAGCATGGCCACAGTCCAAAGAGTGAAACTAGTGAAAGCCAAAAGATAAAATTATGCTCAGCTGAGATGGAATACAATCAACGCTGGCCCAGAAATTCATCCTGGTTCCTATTTCTGATGCTGCAGTTTGGTCGGTCTATGGTCATGTTCATTTGTTGTTGTTGTTGTTGTTGTTGTTGTCAGATATTTTATACTTGTTGTTGCTGTATTGGTTTTCTTAGCAATTGTACAGTGATTGTTCTTTTAGAAGTGGTTGGAAAGCTTTGTGGTAGCATTTATTGTGTAAGAAGGGTTGGGATCTGGCAGAGAATCGGCAGCAAAAGGAAGAGACTGGAGAGATTGGCGGAAGAAAGAAGAGAGCGAAAAGGAAGAAAGAAAGAAGTTAAGAAGAGAGAGAGAGAGAGAGAGAGAGAGAGAGAGAAGAGGAAGGAATAAGTGAATAAGGCGAAAAAGAGAGGGGTGGGTGGGAGTAGTGGATAGGAAAGGAAGAGTTTCAGAGAGGTGGGGAGAGGGAGAGAGAGAAAAGTTAAAGCTGTTTAGGGAAGTAATTTTAACAAAGTCCCTTCCTTTCTCACTTTCTCCCTTCTGTTTTTTTTTTTTTTTTTTTTTTAGTCTTAAACAGAGGAAAAATTATTTGAATTGTATTAATTAATTATCATTGATCGGTACGGCTGTTTGATTTCAAGGTCAGCAGTTTGAAGAACACTGATTGTTTCACTGCTTTCCATTGGTGCGCATGTATTTTGGGTGAGTGGGTGGATGGATGAATGTTGGTGGGTGGACATGTGTGTGTGTGCCTGTGTGTGTGTGTGTGTGTGTGTGTGTGTGCGTGTGTATGGATTCATGTATGTGTGTGTGTGTGTTTTCAAATCATATTTTCTGATTCTCTTCATTCCCTCTCACTGCCATGGTCAACAGCATTACTACAATCAACAAACGATACCATTGCCACTACACACACACACACATGTATTTAATTAGTAGCGAAAGTGTCTTTTTGGAAGGGCTCATCAGTTTCACATGTCCAATTGACAGGACAACTGGACCCATGCAAAAAGACCAGCCTTCTAAAGGGGTCTTTTGCTATCAATAAAATGCAGCACTCGATATAACTGAAGTTCCAGCCACCCAGACTCCAACAATTTTTTTTTATTCGGGGGGGGGGGGGGGGGGGGGGGCAGACAGGTTACACGTTTTAATGGATTTAAATATAAACATCTGCAAACAAATCAAAACAGAAGTCTCTGTGATGAAGTACAAGGCCTACAGAATGCATATGAATACATAGAGACAAGAATAGTTTTGAATTTGCCATATTGTCAATAGAAAAACTAGGGAAAAAAGAGAAATAGTATCTTGCATGGGGGAAGGTGAGGGTTGGCCACAGGAAGGGCATCCGGCTGTAGAAAATCTGTCTCAATGAATTTTCCATCTGACTGATGTGAGCATGGATAATTCATTATCATGATTTAACTTCCGTTTTCTATGCTGGCATGGGTTGGATGGATCGACAGGAGCTGGCAGGGCTGCAAAGCGGCCCAGGTTCCATGTCTGTTTTGGCATGGTTTCTACAGCTGAATGCCCTTCTTAATGCCAACCACTTTACAGAGCGTACTGGGTGCTTTTACGCAACATGGGCACAGGTGTGTTTACGTGGTACCAGCACCCATGAGCCCGTAAGATTAGAAACACCCAGCTGAAGAGGGATGTAGGGAACATGTCTGTATGCAAAGACAAACATGCCCTTATTTAGCTTGACATGTCTTCTCAAGCTCAACAAACCATCAGGGGTCTTGGTTCCTTGTTGTCCCTTCTGTAAGGTCCAACGTCTGGAGATCCTTTCTTACTACTTTGTCCCATGTCTTTCTAGCTTTACCCCTTCCACATGTTCTCTCCACAATTAGAGATTGGTACCTCCTGATACAACTATCTTCATTCATATGCATTACATGGCCATACCAGCACAGTCTTCTCTCTTGCACACTACATCTGAGACTATGTACACTCAGTTTTTCTCTCAAGCCACTTACACTCAGTCGTATACGCACACCGACATTATCCATCCATCAGAGCATACTGGCTTCATTTCTTTCAAGCCTTCACATATCCTCAGTAGTTACAGCCCATGTCTCACTGCCATGTAGCATAGCTGTTCCTACATAAAAAATATCATGACCCCCAACATGATTCGAACATGCAGCCTTCTGATCTGGAGCAGGTATGGATCAAAGAGATGCAGGCTTTGTTTAGCCGAAAGATCTCATTCCCTTTTTAGGTCTGATAACTCTAATGACCTACAAAATTCTAGATCTGAAGTTTTCATGAAATGTAAACGCCTGGACAAATTTTTTTTATTGAACTGGAAAACACCACCCTCAACGGAATAAGCATGTAGTCTCATCACATTTGACCTTCTCCTCAGTGAAATAATTTACATCAACCATATTAATTGATTCAAGAGGGCCACAACATTAATTTTCTTTCTTTTTTTTTTCTTCATTTTCACATATGTTGTTTAACCTTCTTCTCATCCTTCCTTGCTTTTTTTTTCTCAAAGACCAGCCATCTTGAGTGTAAAAGATTGGTCTGGAATACACAGCACGCTCATCCAACCATCACATTTTCACAACATGAAACCAATAACAGCTCAAATCTAAATCCTATGTGTATTAAATGTTATTCACACACACACACACAATAATCTTACCTCAAAATCAAATACTCCCCCCACATTACATCTTTGTCTTGACCTGCCAGAAATAGCAGGCTGATCTCTTTTAATAAACTTTTATCACCTCAAAAGAGGAACGAGCATATAAGATTATGTAATCCTACATACTGCTTGTAAAAATAAGATAAGACTAGACAGTCATGGAAGGGAAGTCTATGATTAAGCCTGACCTGGGGCTAAACAGCATAAATGCATTTGACTGCATAAATGATGCTTAAGTTTTAATGAAAGAGCCTTGTTTAGAAACCAGTCCTTTTAGGGAAAAATATGGGAGTATATTAAATACCACACACACAATGCGAGTCTGTGTGTGAGGGTTTCTATGTGGCCACTCAGCCTGCTAGAAATAACAGTTACATCTTCCTCCAATCCCACCCCACAGGGATGGGCATTCTTTTGGTTTTTGATTATATATTTGAAAGTGGAAAATGTTGACGCCAATCCAATACTCTCCAACCGGACATATCAAACAAGCCACTTTCTTGTTTTTATTTTTCATCAAAATACATTTTCTGATTACTGTTTTCAACAACGGAAATAATAAATTTGCACACAAAAAAAAAAAAACCCGACAAAAGGGAAAAAATGCTTTTCGAATTTATGACAATCTTTAAAAAAATTTTTCGTTGATTTTAATATTTTTGTGGGGGTGGGGGCACGTTTAGAAACCAGAAGATTACAATTCTGAAAAAAAAAAAAAAAAAAATTTTTTTCCCCTCCAAAATTTCACTTCGTAATCCCTAACACCAATTACTTACAACACACATATACTATACAAACATACACTGTCTTCCACATAGCCATTATCATAAACACACACACAGTGAGGGAATCTTACATGGTCACTCAAACTGCTAGAAATAGTAGCCCAATTCTCCCTAAAATCACACCCTATCGCCTTGGAAATAAAGGCACAACGGGAACGCATGGATACAACTACAGTTTGGTGCCCCGCCTACTTTGTTTCTTCGTAACTTACTGAAAAATGCATATTTTTAGATGAATTTTTGCAGAAATACGTTTTCGAGTGTATAGATTATTATTATGTTGATGAAAAGTCAGTATCAAAAGTTATAGAAATTTCAAAGCATTCTTCTTCACTCGGCCCCGACTTTGCGACAGTCAATTTCCCTAAGTTCAGTAATTTTTCACTTATTTGCAGATACATAAGTTTGAAACGGCGACATTACATAATCAACAGAGTCGGAGTCGTATTTCTGCCACATGTCATTCAAAAATATGTATCTTTAAGGGAGTCCTGAAGAAACAAAGTAGGAGCGGAGAGAGAGTGGGGGAGAGAGAGAGAGAGAGAGAGAGAGAGAGAGAGAGAGAGAATGATCTGAAACCCCTTAAATGTTTTATGCTAACAATATAATCACAATCTGAGAAAGTTATGAGGCAACAGAGTTCGAGAGGCACTAATGTGTAGTTATGCCGACCTTTGTTGATAGGCTTTCTCAATAACGGTTAACCTGCAAATCACACACACACACAGCAAGTTACTATAACCAAACATATACATGTAAATACGAATATGTAAAACCATCTGTACGCCAGTCAAAATATACACAACACATATATATATATATATCTTATACATACATGAAATCCACCCAAAACGCAGATCCGTAACGAAAACCACCCAAGAACGTATTAAATTACTATCACACGCAACTCTAAAACAAACAGTGAGCAGCAAAAGAGAGAAATTGGAACTAAAGAACATAAGAGGAAGAATAATTGCAGTCTGTTTGTAGAGATATCTTGCACAGGTGTTTGGTGGGTGCGTAGATGGGTCGGACAGGTGTTTATGGTAGTCTTATGGTGTGTGTGTGTGTGTGTATATACGTGTGTGTGTGTGTGTTTAACCCCAGGCTGGCTGTGATCAAACAGATCTATATACGATCAAAAAGTAGTGTGTTTTCTTTATGCATTGCATAAGATGGATGTGGGGAACTGGTTTGACGAAATACTTAACAAAAATTCGCTAAGTAATCGTGAGATCGTCGGTTCGATAGCACTGGTGTCTTTTATTATTGCTCCGGGGGGGGGGGATCCGAGTGTACTTGTACTCTAGGGTGACACAGCATGTGACATTAACATACGGGTACAGTCGACCCGTGTGACATGCTGTGTCATGCTGATTCTTCCAGAGGAATAACGCTAAGCGTAATAAATGGTAAATGGTGGTGGCAGTAGTGGATCTCCGTCGCTCGACGTCGAGCAGGCGGATTCAGTCGTTGGCTCAACTGGATTATCTACTCCTGAATGATTAACGTATCAAAGCGGTTGTGTATTCCATAGACATGTATTCTTAAAGTAATTTCTCAGTCAGAATCAACATACATGACACGAGTGTGTGACAAGCGAAACCTTTTCGGATTCTAGGTAACAATCCACTCAAAGGACTTCTATACAGTTTCCGTGTACCGAAGGCTGTAAGCACAATATGGCTGAATGATTAAGAAGTGCAGCTGGCAACAACAAAGTCTCAGGTTCAATCACACGGCGTGACATCTTGTGCAAACATCATGTGGAATATACTCCACCTCTTAGGTTATAAATCGATGAGTGATCAGTTCAATCAATCAGATTTATACATCACTGAAACTAACGGAGCATTCAATTTACTTTCAAATGTGTTTCTAATACAATAATAATCACCATAACATCCACTTTTCCATGCTTGCCTGGGTCAGACAGAGTTTAGTGAAGCAGATTTTTCTACAGCTGGATACCCTCCCTGCTTCCAGGCAAGGTAATATTTCTTCATGATCAGACATGTTTTTCCCACAGAAGACTGGAAATGAAAAGTATTTATCTAAAACATCACATGACATCAAGACAAGGAGTCAAAAAAAAAAAAACCCCCCCAAAAAGGTCATATTTTCTCTGACCTGATATACTGCAAGGAAGACCTCAAACAAATGACACCACTTGTATGATAATGACAATTTCGTAATCATCATCATTTACCGTCCGTTTTCCATGCTGGTATGGGTTGGACGGTTTGACAGGAGCTGGCAAGGCTGCAGAGCTGCTCCAGGCTCCATTGTCTGATTTGGTGTGGTTTCTATGGCTGGATGTCCTTCCTAATGCCAACCATTTTACAGAGTGTGCTGGGTGCATTTACGTGGCACCAGCACAAGATTAGGAAAACTCAGCTGGAAAGGGATGTAAGGGACAGCCTGTATGCAAGGACAACCATGGTTTTAATTAGCTTGATGCGTCTTCTCAAGCACAGCAAATCCCCTAAAGTCTCGGTCCCCTGTCATCCCCTTTCTGAGGCCCAACGTCAAGACAAATACACACACACACACTTATAAAGGCATATATACTGCATCCATTAATAAGGCTTTGGTTGCCTCTGGTGCTATAGCAGAAGGCACTTGCCCAAAGTGCCGCATAGTGGGGCTGAACCTGAAACCATGTGGTTGAGAAGGAAACTTCTCATCACACAGCCAAGCCTTGTTATATAACAAGTTTTTCAGGAGAAATAGAGAAGAGCTGCAAAGCTTGCATGATTCAATTTAAGCCACAAACAACTCACCAAAATTGCAAGAGTTGTGCAAACAACACACCATTGAGACGACGAACTGAGACAACGAGTTTTGTCTTTTATCTTTTGCCAAGCTGAGATAACCACACAGAATTACTGGATTTTGGACAACCAAACTAAATTCTTCCTTTACTTCACAAACATGAACTTTCAGATTAAATAACAATGAGCATTTTGCATGCTTCAGAGAGAGACAATTCAATGAACCATATTTTCTATTCTCCTAGTAAATTTGGCCACAGAGGAGGACATGACCAATGCAACAGATATTGAACTAGAAATGCAAAACCTGATAACAAAGAAATAACATGGAAAAAAATCTGTGAATTTGTAGCCCTGAGATGTGAAAGCCTTGCAGAGAAACACTTGAAGCAAATGGTGAAAGCACTGAAAAAGTGAAGAAAGAAGTTGAAAATGTTACAAAAGATGGTTGTAGCATTCAAGATCCATGGAAAGAAATGAGGCAGAAGAGTTTGGGAGATTAAATTCTGGAGGCAAATTTTGGCTGAATGTTGAACAGTCCTACAGTTTGGATCAACCACATATTGTTACTGCAAAGTGCTCTAGTCCTTTAGCATTCAAATTACTGTCAAATGTAATGCTTATTTATTCTTAGAACGATGTTGTGGGGTAGGTGCGACAAGTCAGAGATGGCCAGTTTGAACATAAAACACAATATTTAGGTTTGATATAGCTAAAGGGCCAAGGCAGACATTTAGGCAATACAAGGAAAGTGACAAATGAATTTTCTTTCTCTTTTTTATTTTTTTTGCCATTCCAAAGACCAAATATTCATCAGAAAAGTTAATGTCATCATAAAACACATTTCTTTGTCTTCCTGGTACTTCTGCAACAACAGAACAAAATG
The DNA here is from genome assembly GCF_046866305.1 of Octopus bimaculoides. NCBI lineage: Eukaryota > Metazoa > Mollusca > Cephalopoda > Octopoda > Octopodidae > Octopus > Octopus bimaculoides. The sequence continues at coordinate 1,099,403 of NC_142951.1, forward strand.
TTTTCTGTAACAAATATGTGGTCAGAAAAGAGGGACCATATTCTAGAAGCTATAATCAGGAAAGGACCTTCTCATGATTAAACATTGTACAAAACGGTTCACATTTTTTTTTTCCTTTTTAACCAAATTAAGATTGACAATGGATACATTTAAAAAAAAAAAAGTTGTTTTAACAGAAAAACCTAAAAGTACCAGTAACTGAATGAAATATTATTTCACAGTAAACATGTGTTTGGTTTAGTATATTTTTAAATACCACTGTTCCCCATCACAAATATTTTTATGTGTTTCTGCTGTGAGGTAAACAAAAAAAAAAACTGCTTTCTACATTGTCTTTGTTGCTTATCTCTTTCCTTGTTAACTGACATATTCTTAAACTCCACTCATAGCATCGCCGTATAAGTTATGGACTACCTAGACATAAGGCAAGCATTTGCGTTAACCTGGTGTAAAAAAAATACCACAACCAATCCTCCATTTGATGGCAGTGTGTTGAATGACAATCAGGAAATACAGTGTGGGAATGCAGTCACGTGATCATATGGTGTGGGAAGGTATAGAGTCAGGTAAAACTAACAAACACTTTCTGCAAGGACTGTAACTTGCTGTTTTGCACCTGAGAATGAATCAGATTGACTAAATGGCTGAGAAACCCCATGCCATGCATTATGTTCTACAGCTTGGAAAGATTAGTAAAGTGAAACACCTTTGCATAATCAATGAAGTACAGGTGCATCATCAAGTGTTTATCTCACACATTCTGCAGGATCCAAAGAACATATGCCATCTGGTCACATTCCCTTGACCGATCAAAAGATCAGCTTGTTCCCGAGAAATCTTGGTCCATATCCTGGATTTGTCTCATTATAAAATAATGCAGAAGAGGATTTCCACAACTCAGCAGAAGAGAGCAATTGTTCTGTTCTTTCTATCAACTCCTTACTTTGGTACGAAGGATTTAACCCTTTAACAGGGAAATTAAATGTCATGGTTATTCCAGAAATCATATTAAATGTCTACCACAAAATAGAATTGGTATTTTCTGAAAGTCATATTGCTTCAATAAAATTAACATATCTCAAAAGAAAATGGTTTCAAATATGACATTCCTCAACAAAAGATAGAATGGTGTATAAGACTGCTTTCTGCAGTTAAGGGAAATTAAATTTTGAGTGGATATGTCTGATTAGTGCAGTAAAAGGATTAACATGGATGTATGTGGGTCTGTATATGGGTGTTTGGGGATCAAAGAAATGGAGGACAAAAGCAGAAGATGAATGCAGTGAAAGCACCCCCGGCAGAGATGCTGGGGAGACATGGCCAGAACAGCATGCGTGCTTCATTTCTTTACAGCCTCCACAAATCTTCTGCACCCAAAGCCCAGGCCTCACTATCATACAACACTCCACCCACGAGCATCATACGGTCCATGTGTGCGTGTTTGACCCTGCAGCTCAGTGGATACTGTCAGACAGTCCAACCCATGCCAGCTTGGAAAACAGACATTAAATGATGATGATGATATATATTCTTTTACTCGTTTCAGTCATATTTGACTGTGACCATGCTGGAGCACCGCCTTAAATGGTTTTTTGTAAGCCCAGTGCTTACTCTATTGCCAAACCACTAAGTTACAGGGAAGCAAATACATCAACATCGGTTGTCAAGTGATGGTGGGGGGAGGGACAAACACAGACACACACATAAATATATACAATGAGCTTCTTTCAGTTTCCATCTATCAAATCCACTCACAACGCTTTGGTTGGCCAGGGGCTATAGTAGAAGACACTTACCCAAGGTGCCATGCAGTGGGACTGAACCCAGAGTCTGGTGCAGGTTTCTGCCTGGCCAGCTCCTGTCGAACCATCCCAACCATGCCAGCATGGAAGGTGGATGTTAAATGATGTGTGCATGTGTGTGTATTGAAAAAAGAAGGTAGTCAGGATTTGGATGAAAACCATTTTCGATTCATCCTTCAGCATGAATCTCCAAAAGAGATGAAAGCACTAAATAAGTAGTTTTTATCCAAATCCTGACTGCCTTTTTTTCTTTATATATAAAATCTGTCTACCACATCAGTCTACACACACACAGGCACTTAAAGTGAACCCCTCAAAGAGTACCCACTTCTTGATGCTCTAGAGTACCAGACTAAATCATCAGGACTAGCTTTAACCTCAACCAAAAGCTGAAAGGGAGACACACCACATACCAGAAAAGGACCTACACCATTAGGCCAGCCGTAAACTCGAGGGACAACGATAACACTAATATAAAAAACAGCCTCAATTGGACTCGTTTCTTATTTCATAGCACATTAATCAAAGATTAAACTTCTACAATCTAAGAGCAGGAAATCAGTACAGAATAACAAATGAAAGAAAAAGTGAAGCTCTTAACACGTTGATTATGTTATATTTCTGGAGAATATATTACACTCCACATGGAATAAAGTAGGGAAACTGTGCTCAACAATAAAAATCCAGATTATACATACATATATATATATATATGAATGTATCATACGCTAATATCGAACAGAATAAGTGCTTAACATTTCCAGGTGGCATGCTTGAACAATTGTGAAGATATTTTCACATGAAGCCGTTGGTTGCCTTGTTAACCTACAAATAAAATATGCAGGTGTGTGTGTGTATGTATATATATATATATCATGGATACTGGTTATATTAGTCAGACTGGTGTTCTCTCGTCTTCATTGTTGATTTCCCTCTGTTTCAGCTGTTGTCCACTTCAGCCTTCTTCGGGTGTCTCTCACGTTGAACTCGGTCGTCTTATCAGAACTTCAAACCTACCCTTTTATTTGATCGCAAGAGGATACATTGTTCTCATTTTGCCGTCTGTATTTCATGGAATTTTTTGCTATGGGCATAGTGTAATAGATAAAGACATTGGTTAATAACAGTGCAGTCACAAACAGGTTCTGAGTTCAATCTCAGGCAAGGCACTAAGGTAATTCACAAAAAAAAAAAAAATCAAATCAAGTAAAAAATGTCACAAAACACAAACAGCAGAATGAAAACAGGATACCCCCAAGAATCAAATAAAGGGTTAGATTTGAAATTCTGAGACAAGAACCAAGTTCAGCGCAAGACACCTGAAGAACGCTGAAGTGTACAACAGCCAAAACATAATGAAATCAACAATCAAAATGAGAAGGACACCAGTCAAATTAACGTAAACAGGAGACATCATCATCATCATCATCAGTTAATGTCTGCTTTCCATGCTGGCATGGGTTGGATGGTTCGACAGGAGCTGGCCAGACAGAGGACTGCACTAGACTTCTGTGTCTGTTTTGGCATGATTTTTATGGCTGGAGGCCCTTCCTAACACCAGCCACTCTACAGAGTGGGCTAAAAATTGCTAACAGACTTCAGAGGGATGTTAGCGATCTTTAGTCCACTCTGCTGGGAGGTTGGTGTGTTAGCAGACGTAATACAAATTCCACATTTCACAAATATAGAATTGTATGTATGTATGTATGTGTGTGTGCATGTGTGTATCTATATGTGTGTGTGTGAATGTATCAAATCATCAGGAATCAGACAGAATTCAATGAGGCAGATTTTTTACAGCCAGATGCCCTTCCTGTCACCAACACTTACCTGTTTCCAGGCCAGACATTTTACACTGAAGATGATATGACAGAAATGCTCGTTTGCAACTTATTGTGCCATGTCAAGAGAAGGAGACACTAACGCCCACCCACACACAAATATATTCACATTATATATATACATACAACACACACACACAAAACAGGCTTTTGGTTTTCATCTACAAAATCCACTCATAAGGCTTTGGTTGATCAAGAATTAAAGGCCCTTGCTCAAGGTCCTGCACAGTGGGACTGAACCGCAAACCATGGGGTTGGCAAGCAAACTTCTTAACCACATCCTTGAGTTCCATAAATTCTTCTTTCACAAAAGTCTCTTACCCATCAACCGGATGTGATGTTTTCAAACCTGCAGAGCAAACGAGCCAAAATTACATACCCTTTCCATTTAGCCATATGTAGTGACCCCTACAACATGAAACCATTCAGTAACTTGAATTGGCTGTTATGAAATTAGATTAACAAATTTATAATACTATATTATATATATACATCAGGGTTTACAGGTATAAATGTTGACCCCTACACACACACACATAATGTTTTTATATCCATATGAATGTGTATTAATATACACACAAGTGTGTGTGTGTGTGTTGCCAAAACGCTGCAATCAACTCTATCCTATATCTCTCTAACCATCGATCTCCAATCCCTCACAGCCGGGGGGGGGGGGAGCGAAAGACACCAACAATTTGATCTGATCGTATTAAAGGAACCTTGGAGTTTCACGTACGGCACGTGGTCTAACATCGTCACGAAGTAGTAGTAGTAGCAGCAGTAGCAGCAGCAGATTGCACACACACACACACACATTACATGCATGTACTCAGGCATATATTTCAAACACATACACACATACATTACATGCATAGATACATTCATTTATGGCATAAACACGTACATCACAGACATACACATTATTTATATTACACACATTATTTATATTACACACACACACACACACACAAGTTGTAAGGCATAATAACGATATTTCCTCTCTGACATCCAAATATTTGCTGTTTATTAAATTAAACATGGAATCTCATGGATTTAATTAACATTTTCGTAATGTATTACGAATCATCTACTTTTTTTTTAATATTTAATAATGATAATAATAATAATTAATAATTAATGTAGCTCTTAGTGTGGGCAGCCACTGACCGCTGAAGACGCCTTGCCAACCCAGGTCCCTAATCATGGTTCGTATGTGTGTGTGTGTATGTGTGTATATATATGTGTGTGTGTATATATGTGTGTGTGTGTGTGTGTGTTTATACTGGACTAATACGGATATGATGTGTTTCTGCTTACGCAGTAAAAATGTATACAAGACCCAATAAATATATCTACGTTATATAAAGTGACGATGCGGTTTAGTGGTGTATATAGAGTGGTGTGTGTGTTCAGTGTTAGATTTTACATGCAGTGTTATAAATTAATGGAAATGCTCGTGTTTTTCCGTGTGCTGTAGTGGTCGATGATGGTATATTTTGAAATGATGAAAGATGGTGTGTGTACATATGTATGTAGCTATACATGTTCTGTATATGTTTGCATGTATGTATATACATGGTGGGCGGTGTAAACATACATATGCGCCAATGTATATGTATGTGTGTATATGTATATACATGTTCAACCGTGAATGCGAGTAAATATATATATATATATATATATATATATATATATATATCCATGTATATGGTGGTAGCACGGTAGCACTACCATCACTCTACGCCAGCCCGGAACTAGTAAATCTACTATAAAAGGCGTTCCAAGCGTGATCATCCAATTTTCTTCTTATGACAGTTCTAATGTGTCCTTCCTTTTATCAAAAAAATTAAAACACGGAATTTGGCTGTCATATCTAGCGTGTTGATTGACCACGAAGTCTGGTTCGTGATGTCTAAGACAATTTCAGGCAGGGCCTTCGTGATGCCTTCAAGCCAGACCCCTAAACAAAGCGCGCACGCACACCCTTCCCTCAACAGAAACGAACACTTTACAATTAACACCCTAATTAAATATGAAGAAATATAAGGGAAAAAGCTTTAAATATTATTCGATAATTGGGGAACCCTTTATTGGGAGTATGAGTGATAAAAGGAGAGTTAAACGAACCCCGGAAATGTTGGGGGTTTTAAATCAATGAGCCCTTAAAAGGTTTTACTCGCCGAAGCTGAGGCGATCAGGAAAAAAGAGCACGCTTTAAAAGTACAGTTTGCTCAATTGGAAATTTCTTATTATTGATAAATATCGATAAACTGCCCGATTCAATGTCGAGAGGAAAAATAATAATAATAATACTAATAATAATAATATTTTTTATGAGAATTGGTTTTTTTTTTTCTCTTTCTATTTTTTAAAAAATTAATTGCCGTTGCCCCCTCCCCCCGTTTTGTTTGGTTTTTTTTTTCATTCTTTCTTTTATTTTGAAATATTTTCTGTAAAACAGATTCCACATCTCAGGATTATACACCTCCATTAACAGTTGTCAATTTATATATACACCAACAAAATATGTTTTTTTTTTTTTTTTTTTTAGAAATACGAGAGAATGAGGAATATTTACAACATCTGCAAAATCAAATCAAATTTGTCGAAAAAAGTCTCCTGGTTGCTTTTATTTTTTTTAATGTTTTCAAATTGAAACTTCAAGTTTGCGTGTATGTGTGTGTGTGCGTATATATGCGTGTGTTTATATGTATGCCTGTTATACTTGTATACCTGATAGATAGATAGATAGATAGAGATTATACAGATACATTATACATACATAGACATACACATAAAATACAAAGATGTGTAGATATATACCTATATAAATTATATAAGTGGAGGGGGTGTATGCGTGTGTGTGTATGTATATACACGCACACATTTTGGTTGTGTGTGTACAAATGCATGTGTGTGTGTGTGTGTGTGTGTCTGAAATAATTTTCGATAGAATGGTGTGGTGTGTGTGTGTGTGTCTACAACATAAACAAAAATGACAAACCTGTAGTTGGTGTGGGTGAGACTGGCGCACGTGACTGTGAAGGGCAACAGGCCCCTGGCTGAGAGGAGGGGCCGTTGTCAGGGAGTAGTACCGTTGTTGTAGGAGCCATCCCTAAGACGGGTGACGGGGAAGTTGTCGACCCGACACAGCTTGGGGGGCCCGGCGGCGATGGCGTGGTGGAAGATGGACAAGACGACGATGACGAGGTCGACGACGAGAGGGAGATGCTGTTGTTGTTGTTGTTACTGCTGCTGCTGTTAATGCCGGTGGTGATGGAGTTAGTGATTGTGGTGGTAGTGGTAATAGCAGCACCGTTGTAACTACGGGTGGTGGTGGTGGTGTTGCTGATGTGGTTGGATGAAGAAGAAGACGAGATGAGTGGAGAAGAGTCGATCTGCTGCTGCTGCTGGAGATGATGCTGATGATGATGATGGTGATGTGGATGATGGTGATGATGATGATGACGACGATGATGTTGGTGTGTAGCAGTAGTCGATACTACAGAAGGAGAAAAGGAATGAGGAGCAGTCGACGACGTACACCGCAGTGGGAGGGAGCAGAGAGTTGGAGGGCGAACGGCGGCAGCGGTGGCACCAGTAGTAGTAGTAGTAGTGGTGGTGGTGGTGGTGGTGGTACCACCACTACCATCACCACCTTCATTATTAGCAGTAGCAGTAGTAATAATAGCAGTACCAGTTATACTAACAGCAGTGGTGGGCATTGTCGGGTTCTCACCGTCTAAACCGTTGATACCATTAGCAACGGGGTTCGAACCCGCCTTACAACGTATGGCAAGAGTGGATCCAGTGACGATGTCAGTGGCCACTGTTGGCTCTCCGAGTATCTGCTGCTGCTGCTGCTGTTCATTTTCTTCGTAATGGTGATTATCATTATTACTGTTATTATTGTTATTAACATTGATATTATTATTATTGTTGTTGTTGTTGTTGTGTTGATAGTGGTGGTGGTGGTGGTGATGTTGCGGTGTCGATGGTAAAACGCTGACCAAGCCCCCTGCACTCTTCTTGTGTTCCATACCCGTATCCAGAGAAGTTGTAAGCCGGCTGTCCGTCCGTCAGCAGTTTAACTGCAACGATAGCAAAAAGATAGCAACCATTGGAAGATAAACAATTGGCAACTTGTGAACGACAAAAAACAACGTTAGCAACAATGACAATATCAACAACAACACACACACACACACTATGACCACACTGTTACACTCCACCCTCCCACATACATTGATAACAATAGCAACAGCGGCCTTCGATGTAAAGAAGAAAAAAAATGGTCAGAACATCGATAGCAACATTGAACATGATAGCTGTTGCTAAAAAGAGCTGTCATCTGCAATTGCAACATTAACTATAAACCGTGAAAATAGCGTTTGGAGCTCGTACTAGCAACAATGGCTGTAGCTGAGTTTAGCAAAAATTGTTGGAAAACTACGTTAACATGAATCGTGGTACATGAGTGTTTCATGGCTGAAGAAGTGACATCTCTCTATATATTCCCCCCCCCCCCCACTGATGGAAATAGAGATAAGAGAGACGGAGCCAACAAAAGGTGGACTCTCTACGTTGTTATGAAATACCAGCCAAGGCTCCCTCAAGTTACAACCATCTTATTAGACGATGATAGATCGAATTTAATGCAAGGCCGTTGAAAGATATTGCTGTAAAAAGTCTGAATTGTCAAGGCTGGAAAGAAAAATGTCTTTCATTGATCAGAAGGCTGTATATACACGCTGAACCGGCTTAGGGTTAAACAACAACAGAAATAAGAAATAAGTGATGGAAATTTATATTGTTTTGATGTGAATGAAGATTTTTTAAAAAAGCACAACAGAAGCTGAAAGAACAATAAAATTAAAACTGAGAAAAACAAAAGATGAAAATAACATTGGAGATATTTTTAAATGATTTCATTTAATTTTAATTTCTTCTTTCAGGAGTTTTTTTTTTAATGAGGGGAGGGGCGTGAAGGGAAGACAGTTCCCCACCCACTGAATTTTGTTTGAGAAGTGAGTGAAATATTGACAACAAAATGGCTCCATCTAAAAGCATACTATATATATATATATATATATATATATATATATATATATATATATATATATATATATATATATATATATATATACACTCACACATACATATATGTATGCATATATGTATGTATGTATGTATATATGTTGGCACAATCCTCTGGCTTGTCAATTCTTGTCAAGCCATCTAACCCATGCCAGCATGGAAAAACGGATGTTAAACATATGTATATCTATTTATAAGTGTGTTTTGGCCTGGTTGCCACAGCCGGATGTCCTTCCTAGTGTGAACCACTTTACAGAGTGTACAGGGTGTCTTTTTACATGGCATGTATGTATGTGTGTGTGTGTGTGTGTGTGTGTGTGTATCTCCAAACCATATGGAAGGTGGATGTTAAACAATGATGATGATGATGATGATATATAGTTCAAATGAGGATATACAATCTAGAGTAAGATGTAATGTGACAGCCTGGCAAAGGACCATGGCCTAGAGTCGTGGGTTCAATTTCTGAGCCAGGAGGTACATAATGTCCTTGAGCAAGATACTTCATTTCACACAGCTCCTGTATACAAACTCAGCTGGAAATGAATAACAGCCAAGTGTCAGGTGTGGCCATCTCTTCTTCCATTGATCGCATCCTGGATGTGCCACTGTGTCTGCTCATGACTACACAGACACCTAACACAATCAGTGAAAGCATGTTACCAAGCCAGACTCATTTGCAGACGACAGCTGGCTGTAATGTAGTGGGATGGTTTGGTTACATTTTGTGAGGGAGTGTGTGCAGCATGCCAGACATGTGATAACTGAGGGAATGTCTACAGCAGTTATATCTGGACCAGGTCCAAAACCTAGATTACTTGGGCGGGGAGGAGGTCCCCAAAAAAGTAAAACAAATCAATTGAAGAAAAATTTATTTTATAGAGGGAAGACTATGAACAGCCACTGGAAGGATGCTTGAGGGTCCCTTACAGCCATGGGAACCATGATTAAGAGCCCCTGGTCTAAGGTGACAATCTTTTTAGTTGCTGGAGTCTAGAGGTGTTTACTGGTCCTCCTAGACCAGTGAGATTGATACCATTAAGGGTCTTCTGGAACCATTGCCAGTTCAACATCTGTAGGAAAGATACAGACAGGGAAAGAGTATTGGAGGGATGACATCCTAGGGAGAAAGGAATGGACTTAGTGGTTAGTTCAGAGCCTGGAATGGGTAGGGAGGATCAGTCAGACAAAATAAGGATAATGAGAGCGTGGACAAGTTGGATGGGAGTGCTTGAGTGTGGAGATGGAGTGGAGATGAGTTTGGCCAACTCTAAGGACTATAGTAGTAGTAGTAGTAGAAGAGGCCGAGAGATGGGGGACAGCATTGCCATGGAACAGAGAAGGGAGCAAATATGTTTGTGACTTCATGTCACTCAGCTGGGGAACCTTTTTTTACTAGATACAGCCTACAATGTTTGTGTGCAGTAGCAGCAGAACTGTACAACATGTGGGAGAAATACTGTGTTGTGGGCCCCAACTGAACCTTGCAGAGAATTCGTTACTTTGGGACCTGAAATGATAATTGGCAGGGCCAAAGGGGCTCGTCTTTCACGGGAATGGGCCAGACTGTAGCATGTCTCTAAACATCAGGACAGATCCTTACAGAGATGGACAAACTGAAGAACTTTGATGAGTACAGGGGGTGAAGTGTTTGAAGGTAGAAGAAGGGCATCATCAGGGAGAGTGATGCTGTTGGTCTGAATCTGGCCATATTGAGGTGGTGGTCAGGTGGGAGCATAACGTCAGGTGTAGGGGTCTGATTCTATGTGTAGGGATGGGTGGGGTATGACAAGCTGATCATATTGTGTGAAATTGTGGAGTCTAAGAGTTTAGTGACATGACACTCTTAACTTTTGTTAAAGCAAACTGTTTAAACATTTCAAACCTTAAGCAACTGCATCACAGAATTTGGTGGCTGAGAACAATCTAGAAAGGATTGTCAGACAGCCTCGTGATTCCAGCAGACAAAATGGAAAAAGGTGATATTGCGTGGGATTGTGCAGGATGAAAGGATGGCTGGGTTGTGCTTTGGTAAGTATAATGGTTTAGGCAGAGAATCTAGAGATTGATTTTCACACCAGACACAAATAGTGCAGTTCTAATGCAATGGAATGCAATATTTGGGATAATTAGTCAATGTCTGTCAGTTGAAGGGGGAATGTTAGTGAGTGAGTCAACACACTGGAGTGATTTCAATGTTTCCAGAATGGCAGTCAATACGGTTCTGGAATATTAGTTGAATATATGCTTCCTTTTCTTCTTCTTTGTTTTTAGTTCAAAACGTTTGGAGATATTATGGGGTATATTATGGAGATATTTATGGGGAATATACAGACAGTATTTTTAAAGCTACATTACTTCCTTAGTTCCTTTAGCTATGAGGAAGCAGTAGAAAATCATCTGATAATGTTATCAGAGACAGACTGGTACCACATTTAGCAAACACCAAAAAAACAAAAATAAATAAATAAAATAAAAATAACAGAGTCCTGGTGTGGACCCACAATCTGCCCAACAAACCATAGTAAACTACAACGTCCATAAACACAGAGCGCTATGTGGATGGATGCAGACCACCCAGACGATGCTCGAGGGTAAAGTATGGTGCTCCTGACCTCTGCGACCCAGTCCCCACCTTTACATGAAACATTGGCCCCACAAACACCCAAACACATCCACATCCCAGGACACAACAACATCCTAAAACTTCTACTTCATCTACTTGGTCTAGATATGCAGAAAAAGAAAACACAGACACACTAAAATAACTGCAACATTAAGGGCGTCGTTGCCTCAACAAGTCTTCACAAGCAACGCATAAGTGGGCTAGTTACACCCCTGGCAGAGGCCACGGGTTATGGTCTCACTTGGCTTGTCAGGTCTTCTCAAGCACAGCATATTTCCAAATGTCTCGGTGAGGCCCAATGTTCGAAGGTCATGCTTCACCACCTCATCGCAGGTCTTCCTGGGTCTACCTCTTCCACAGATTCCCTCAACTGCTAGGGTGTCACACTTTTTCTCACAGCTGTCCTCATCCATTCGCACCACATGTCCATACCAGCGCAGTCGTCCCTCTTGCACACCACATCTGATGCTTCTTAGGTCTAACTTTTCTCTCAAGGTACTTATACTTTGTCATGTATGCACGCTGACATTACACATCCATCGGAGCTGGCCGAATCTCCAGGAACACAAGAAAAGATTGGACAAAAGGGAGGAGAGGGGGGGGGAGAGAGAGATTAACTTCAGGTCGTCACATTGTATTCCATGCAATTTATTGTATCACTGTTAGATTTTACAGTGTTCTAATTAATCTTAAGGGGAGACCCCAGGAAGTCATGGGACGAAGCTGATCCCAAAATGCTGAGCCTTAGGAAGGAGATAAGAGAGGACTGAGATGTGTAATGCAGTGCTGTAGTGAAGAAGTCCTGCCCACCACAACAGAATTGAGATCCTAAAACTAAGGTGCCATATAAGAAGCACTGGTGTGGGCCAAAGTGTAAAGTGGTTGGTATTAGGAAGGATATCCAACTGCAGAAACCAGACCAAAACAGACTGTGGAAACTGGTGCAGCCCCAGGCCTTACCAGTTCCTGTCAAGCCGTCCAACCCATGCCAGCATGGAAAACAGACGTTAAATGATGATGATGATGAAGATGATAAAGATGACAAGCTGCCAGGCATTCAACACTGTCGTCTTCTTTAAAGCTAGAAGTGAAATTTTTACCAAATGCAATATGTACGTTTTTGTTATTATGGTAAAACTTGCAGCCGACACGTCAGACATCTCAAAAATCATTAGAATGTTGATGAAACTATTTACCTTTTTTGTCATATTGAGCTGTCTGATTTCAAATGCTTCTAATGTCTTCTTTTCAAGTGAGTACGTCCTTGCTCTGAAGCCACGTTTGATGTTTGTAGACTCATCATGTATTTCCTTCTCGAAGACACATAAATTCCAATACATGAGTTTCATCAGATGCTTGGTCTTGTAGACAAATTCCTTATTTGATTAATGGTGGAACCAACCCCCACAACAGGGCTTTTTACAATTCTTCAGTCATGAAAGAATTCATAACTATTTACACCTGAAATATACCAAAACATGAATTATAATATCATACACAGAAAATTCTTTAATTCTTTTACTAGTTTTTTTCCAGCTCAAAAGCTGCGGCCATGCTGGGGTACAGCCTTGCTTTTATGTAGTTTTACTTCCTTTATTTTCATATCATATTTTGTATTCTTTATTTTGTGTGTGTATAAATATGTGTGTGAGGAAATGACAGGACCAGGAGGAGTTGTGGTGATTTGCTGTACTTGAGAAGACAC
>NC_142951.1:1117473-1162473 GCF_046866305.1 Octopus bimaculoides
AGAGAGAGAGAGAGAGAGAACGAAAACAATGGAGAAGGAAGAATATGAAAAAGACAAGGAAGAGTTGTGTAAAAGAGTGGATAGTAGAGAAGGAAAGAGAAATAAAGGAAGGATGAAAATGAGTGTATACGATCTAAGAGAAGGGAAAAGGTTATTTTATAACAATTGTAGAAAGTGAAAGAGAGAAAGTAACAAAAATGTATGGAAGATAGCGGCTGTTATATAAAAATTAGGATAATTAACAGAAAAGTGAATAGGAATGAGAAAAAAAAATGAACAAGAATAACTATAAAAATCGAAGTTATAATGAGACGAGGTTCTAAAATGAAATTCTTAAAGAGATTTCAACTTTTGAACCAACAGTAGAATGGTCAAAATAGTAAAAGGGAAGCAGAAATTAGTGGGGAAAGGAAAAGAGAAAGAATATGAGAGGAAAAATGAAGAAAAAACGGAGTCGAGAAGAAAACGAACGAGAGGGAGATAAAGAAGAGATTAATTGAGAGAGAATTTCGAATTCTATAATGGCAAAGAAGTCGAGTGCTGAAGAATTAGAGGTAAACTTCTAGGGATATAAATCTGAAAAGCTGAGTTCAATAACGAGTCAACCATAATTCTTTTATTTTGAGGAAAGTTCACAGAAGTTAAATTTCATCGGGGAGGGAAGAATCGAAGACTTTGGGTCCTAGAGGGGGGGGGAGATAAAGACAAGATAGGTATATAGATAGAGAGAGAAAGAGAGAGAGAGGGAGTTAGGTAGAGAGAGAGAGAGAATGGTGTTGTCATTTTGTGAGAAAGGAAATGATGAAGACAATGAGTTGAGAGTGTGAGGAATAGTGTGAGAGGGCCAGTAGTGTGGGGTAGGAGGAAAGGGCGGGAAGATAGAGAGAAGGTAGAAGGGTGCAAAGCAGTAGGGTGGGTGGTAGGAAGAGGTAACGTTAACGATAGAGAGAGGGAAAGAGGGAAGAGAAAAAAGACAAAGAAAGCGCAGAGAAGAAGCTATTTAGAAATATTCAACTAAAATACATTCATAGAATATTTTTTAGAAAGGGGTGATGTAGGGTGTGTTGGGTGGGGGACCAGAGAAAGAGAGAGAGATGGTGGCGACGGGAGAGGATGTTAAGAATGGAAGATGGGTGAGGCACAGAGAAGGTATTGAAGTAAAGAGAGAGAGAGTAAGGACCACACCTGGGAAATAAGGGTAAGAAGGCTAAGAAAGAAATTCTTAAGAACGGCCAAATTCGCCAGAAGTATCAACCATGCATTGATGCGTATACACATGTGCACAAACACATATAAACGCATACACATCTGTGTGTATGCATTCATACAAAGAAGCCATAACATACACATGCACGAACACACACACACATGGCATTTATAAAAATAAATCTGGGAAAATTTTGCTAGAGAGAGCAGCTGTGAATGGACACAGAAGAGGTGAGTGTGATGGGAGGCAGATTCAAAGGAAGTCAAAGTGTTTGTTCCAAAGTTTGTTGCGCAATGGTTCCAACGTTGAAGAAAGATTCTGTTTTTGAACCATGGTGCTGGAGAACACCACACAACTCAAAGATGAGCAGCTGAGTGACGGAATGGATTAAAAACAGAACATGGTGCTGTGTGGTTAAGTAGTTTGTTTCTCAACCACATGGTTTAAGGTTCAGTCTCACTGCATGGCACATTGGGTAAGTGTCTCCTGCTATAGCTGACCAAAGCCTTGTAATTTGGTAGGTGAATACTGAAAGAAGCCCTTTATGTAAATATACAGGGTGTGGGAAGGGAGGATGGACGTTTTTGAAATGGCTGTTACTCAGCCCCAAGGGAAGGAGCATATGTCCGACAGGTACCATTGAGTCCATGGTGTCTTAGCATGTTTTTTTTTTCTTTTCGGGTAACTATGCACAGTGGCTTAATTTCACATGTCAGATGGAAGCAATTTTTGAGCCAAATGACAACCTCATTTTGCTAATGAGTGATGAAGCTCATTTTCATCTCAATGGCATGGTGAATCAACAGAACTGTCGTTATTGGGCTCTTGAAACTCCAAGAGAACTGCACGAAAGACCACTGCACAGCCCAAAAGTGATGGTCAGGTATGCTGCTGGAAAAGCTGCCGTCATTGGTCTTTACTTTTTTGAAGACAATAATGGAAATACTGTTACTGTGAACTCCAACCATTACATCGAGATGACAAACAACTTCTTTGTGACTGAATTACAATGAAAACATGCTTCTTTGACATGTGTGATTTTTGCAGGATGGGGCAATGGCCCACACAGCCAGAGCATCAATGGACATTCTTCGCCTTCTCTTCGGTGACCACCTCATTTCCAGATTTGCTGACATTCTCTCAGTGCCTTGATGTGTCCATGTGTAATTATTTCTGGTGGGGAAACCTCAAGAAACCATGTGTGTATGCGCACAAGCCCCGTACACTGGCAACGAACTCGCATGAATGTTTTTTCATGTGCCAGTAAGGCAACACTGTTAATGATCACACTTGAATGGTGCTTTTTTACGTGCCACTGGCATGGACACCAGTCAGCTGCTCTGGCAGCAATCATGCTTGGATGGTGCTCTTAGCACAGGTGCCAGTCATCGAATTTGATTGGATTTCGATTTCACTTACCTCAACAGGTCTTCCACAAGCAGAGTTTAGTGTCCAATGAAGTAAAGATACGAATAAGTGAGCTGGTTACACCCCTGGCATAGGCCACAGGTTATGCTCTCACTTGGCTTGCCGGGTCTTCTCACGCAAAGCATATATCTAAAGGTCTCAGTCACTAGTCATTAGGCCTCGGTGAGGCCTAATGTTCAAAGGTCATGCTTCACCACCTCATCCCAGGTCTTCCTGGGTCTATCTCTTCCACAGGTTCCCTCAACTTCTAGGCTGTGGCACTTTCTCACACAGCTATCCTCATCCATTCTTGCCACATGACCATACCAATCATCTCTCTTGCACACCACATCTGATGCTTCTTAGGTCCAACTTTTCTCTCAAGGTACTTACACTCTGTTGAGCATGTATATATATATATATATATATATATATATGTATATTTATATATATATATATTATATGGTAAGAATGACCATTGCCTACAAAGGCAAATGAAATTTATATCCTTGACACATATTAGGTGATGTTTTAATACCTATAAAATAGAACATGGTTGTGTGGTTAAGTAGTTTGTTTCTCAACCACTTGGTTTCGGGTTCAGTCCCACTGCATGGCACCCTGGGCAAGTGTCTTCTGCTATAGCCAACCAAAGCCTTGTAACTTAACAACACTTCACCACACACCAATATTTTGGGCACCTTCACTCCCTCTTTACTTATTCGCACTTTCTCTCCTAAGAGCCACATTATGTCTTCATTTCTGGTCTTACTGTTACACTCTCCAAATTACTTTTTACACTTATCCTGCAATGTGAACAGGTATCATAAATTTGGTTTCACTTATTTACGACTAAATGATGAGAAGACAAAGCGATTCACTCACACACAAACATACATTATAGGACAGGCAATTTTATAACACATCATCATCATTTTAACTTTTCCACATTTCCATGAGGGGTGGGGGTCAGATGGAATTTATTGAGGCAGAATTTCTCCTTGGCCAGATGCTCTTCCTGTCACCAACCCTCACCTGTTTCCAAGCAAAGTAATATTTCTGTATGCCTCAATGTGTTTCCATGGAAGATTGGAAAAGAAGGAGATTGTTACCATGTGATTGGGAAGTAAACTTCTTAACCAAACGACCAAACTTACAAAACTCATTAGCTTCATTTCTAATGCAGACCCAACACTTTCATTTGCAAAAACTGTCCTTCTTCTATAAAAGACTCTTTTCATGAATGAAACTCTTCTCACCATCATCATTTTTCTTTTCCATTCATCCCTACAACACCCCAATCACCCAACCAATTCCATGACACTCACCACTGATTGTTGTCTTCACCAACGTTTTCCTCCTCCTCCTCCTCCTCATTTAATGCAAAAGAAAATGATAAAGTAAGGACCAGGCTTAAAAAAAAAAAAGGACTGGATTTGATTTATTTGATTAAAATTTCTTCAAGGGCTGTGCTCCAGCATGGCCAGTCTAATGACGGAAACAAAAGAAAGACAAAAGGCAGCAGATTATTGCAAATATCTTTTAATAAAATCAAACGTAAATTGCATACTTTTGTATCGGAAAATCCACGAGAGAGAGTTAAGAGTCTTTTTCATGATACAGGTATGTTTTTTTTTTTTGAAGGAATGGAGGGGAAAAAAAGGTCTGTAAAAGGAGGTAGAGATTGCAGTCCCTAAAAACGTTGACAGAATTAAACCGTGGCTCCACCATTAGACGTTCTCTTGGGAATCTGTTCCATGTTTATGTTTATTGAGCTGTGCCAAGAGATCGTCAGCTTCCTCGCCAGTCTTCACTCGGATCAGCAACGGCACTGGTTTATTCTCGCTCCCGCCCTTCGTTAAGGGAGGGTTTGGAATGCATACAAGGCTCACATTGTTTTTGCCTTGCCTTTTGAGTTGCATCGTTGGAAGCAACATTATGTTCAGAAGAATGTTCCCTGCAAAACAAGAGAAAGGCTGAGAGTAAAAAATAATTCAGGATTACGGAACACAAGTTACCGTGACGATAATTGGAGACTGTTTAAGTTTATTGATTAGAAATAATGTTTAATACACAAATCTTGCTAACGAGATATACAAAGCTAATTGTAATCAAGCAATTAACCCCTTTCCTACTATATTTCTGCTGATTGTCTTTTTTGCAATTAATTTTGAAATTTAGAATTTAGTAAAATAGTTGTCATTATTATAATCTGATGTAAGGCAGCAAGCTAGCAGAATCGTTAGCAAAGCGGGAAAAATGCTTAGCAGCGTCTTGTCGGTCTTTATGTTTTGAGTTCAAACTCTGCTGAGGTCGACTTTGCCTTTCATCTTTTGGGGTCAATAAAAGAAGTACCATTTGAGCAGTAGGGTCAATGTAATGAACTTACTCCTGCCATGAAATTGCTGGCCCTGTGCCAAAATTTGAAACCATCATCATCATAATCTGATATTTGAAACAAATGAAATTTTGATGGAAGTTTGTATCAAGGAATCAGGTGTAGTAACAGGATTAAACAACATCCAGGTAATCTGGTCCCTACAGTAAAGAGATACAATGATAAATCACCAAACCGCACTTAAAAAGTGAACCTTCTGAGTTCAAATCTAGTCTAGAGCGATGCAAGTGAACAGATCCAAATGTAAGTGTTTTATCACAAAATTATGGCCGTTTGAATCAAAGAAATTACATCGACAGAGAGGGCAAGGGACGTAACTCCTCCTTATGACTGGCTTCAAGCCACGGTAGTGAGAGGAACAATTTTGAGAGGTCCTAAATAAAAACCTCAACACATAAACTAAAATAAGACGACAAAAGAGAAACATGGCGAAATAAAGACTGTAACAAAAGACTGTTGTCTAAATTTCAAGTTAGGTTTGTTTCAGTCTTCAACGTCAGAGTTGTCGTCGTCTTCATAGGAATCACGTAACCTGCTCAGAATATTTTAAAATTTCTATTTAGAACTTTGTGAGAGAAGGGAAAGTAGATACCTTTTTAGGGTTTCTGAGACTGGAAGGAGGAAGTTATTGAGACTAAGGGCTTTGCTTAATATTTGTTAAAACAATGAGCTCTACACATGTTAGGAGGGTGCCAAGGGCAACAGACTAAGTCCACCACCACAAAAAAAAAAAAAGGTACGAATCAGTGACAGGCTTCTGCAGTTTCCTTTGACCCAATTTCACATCAAAGGATTGGACCAGCCTGGAAGCATTTTACAACAGTTGTCGAGGAAGAGGGGAAAAAAAAAAAAAAAAAAAAAAGAGAAGCTAAACTGACAATAATTCCTTTGACAATATTAGAAAAATATCAGTAAAAGAACTCCACCAAAACTTTGCTTTACACCGTGTCTCTCTAGAAGGTAAATATTAATTTGGTCAATTAAAATACTGGAATGGAGCAATGGAAATGATTATTTTTTGTTATGAAGTTCTCATCAGAAAGAAGCAGAAGATAACCCACCTAAGTTTGTGTCAGCGCGAATGATGAGTTGGGCTTTGTCTTTGAATGGTTTCACATGCAAGTTTCCAATGCCTTTATCAATCCAGTTCTTGTCTTTCTCATAAAACAGTTTGCATCTATGAATAGGGAGACAAAAGCAACACAGTAAATAAAACAGAAAAAAAAATGATACAACAAATCTATCAAAGAGAAGCTCATTCTTTGTAAGACAGATTCTTGGTTGTCAACTGAAATTCTCTGCAAGATTCATTATCGAATTTAGTTGCAAAGAGATTCTCACTGACACAGAAATGTTTAATGTTTAGCAATCGTGAATTGATAAAAATTGCAACATTTTTATTAAAGACTTAAATTGTAATAAAACTGAATATTAAAATGACGGATGAATGCATAAACGGTTGACTCTGATCCGTGATTTTTCATCAAAGAACCTGGATGAAATATTATCTGAAGAATGGTCAGACATTGAACTTTTTTCAAGTGTTGTTGGTCCCTAAACATCTTCAAGACTTGATGTGAAGCCTGTTGAGTATTTTTTACATTTCTATCCTGCTGTCTCTCTCTCTCTCTTTCTCCTGCACTTCCCTCAGGTTGGGTAACCAGGTATTTCCTTTGTGGCAGCAGAACACCTGTTTCTGTCTTCATCCCTGATCTCTCTCTTTGGCTGGATAACCTTATACCTCCTCTATAGCAAGGCACCAGCTTTTGTCTCTCTGCCTCACTATAATCTTTCATCATTCGACACAAGATCACCTCCTCCAATGACCCTCCCCTCTTAAAAGGTTTTTTTGTCTTGCCAGTACTCGGTGACTCTGTCAGTGCAGGTGCCACTTAAAAGCACCCAGTCCAGACTGTAAAGTGGTTGGTGTTATTCATGATGGCAGTATGTATGGGATTTCAAAAAACGTTCGTCTTCTTTGGTATTTCACATACCTCATTGTCTATGAATTCTATTTTTCAAGCTTAAAGGTTCCGATCCCTGGTGTGTATGTTTGAAAGGCAAAATCTGAGCTGACTGTCCGACGGATGTTGTGATAAATATTGTTTGAGGAGCCTGCAGCTGTTATTCTCATGACCACCTGCAATGTCGGGTGGACACAGTGAATAACCAGTCGGTTGGTTAGGTGAAGCCATTCTATAGATTTAGCAGTTTATATACACACAAGAAATACCAAAGAAGACAAACATTTTTTTAAATCCCATACATACTGCCATCATAAATAAGGAAAGGACACGTTAGACAATGGAGTCTAACGGTCACGCCTGGAAGACTTTCAATCACAGTTCAATTAGGATCAGGGGTTAAATCAATAAATCTCACCTTCTGCTATAAACTGAACCTTCTTCCTTGATCTCTTTCACTTCTGCTTTAGGGGGAACGTACTCATCTTCCTCATCTGGGTTACTTCCCTTGACGGCTATCAAAACATCAGTGAAATAAAACATTAAGACACCATGTTGGGGACACAAATGGTGCAACCAATAAAAAATACCTGGTAGTATTTATTGAGATCTTTCTATGCACAAAATTGAAATCCTGCACATTCAATAAATATCGGACTTTTTTTTTTTTTTTTTTAAATAAAATATTTAAAAAATATTTATATCATGTAACAGTAAAAACAATGAAAGCTCACCATTGCTGGTATTCAAAGTACTGGCAAAAGAGAATGTTGACTGAGTGTCAGCAGGTTTGAAGTTAAACCCACCGAAAGCTGGTGTTGTAGATATGGAGGTCTGTCCAGTCGATGTGGTGGTACTACTACTACTACTACTGCTGCCACTAGACAAGAGGGGGCTAGTCACAGATAAGTTTGGCCAAATATTCTTCTTCAGGTCAGGTTTTGATTGTTCCTCCTCTTTTGACTTTTCAGAATCTACAAGAAATGGAGACAAAAAAAAATTCCTAATTAATTTAAGACATAAAAATTGGTTAATTAGAAAACAAGGTAGTTTAAATAAATTTCTGCTAAACTACACACACATGGGATTTCAGCAGTTACAGATTGGGATATGGAGTGAGAACTGTACAAGTGTGTTTTTTCTGTTCTATTATTGTCTTGGTAGGAGTAGCTAATAAATATGTTATGGGCGTTAAAGAGATTGCAGTACTTATGGGCATTAGAGAAATGGTGTCTGGAACAGGAAGCTTCTCCCTACATTTGTGGATAGATGCAGGCTGTATGGAATATTCAACATAAATGCAGCCACAAATATAGCTAGAAGCTTCCTGTTCCTAATTAGATGGCATTTCCTGAAGTTATAAAGACCACAAGCTTTGTAAAACACAATATTTAGGTTAGCTACCCCTTGCTAAAACAATAAAGGTCCCAGCTTTGCATGCCCCAATATGTAATTGTGAGAATCTCACCATCTGTTTGGAAAAAGATAACCTGAAGCAATGTGACAGGACCACTCCATACATACCTTGTGCTAATAGATACCAGCTTTAACTCTGTCACAATCTGCAGTATCTATTAATATACACACACACACACACACACACACACATACAATATATACTTGTATACACATACATACAGATTCACACACACATAAGCTTCCACAGTTTCTGCCAACCAAATTCAATCAGAGGGCATTGGTCAGCCTGGAGTTATAGTGGAGGACACTTGACCAATGCGCCACTGCACAGTGGGGCTAATCCCGAGACGACATGGTTCCAAGGGAAGCTTGTTAATCCCAGCCATCACTCACTTGGTCAGAAAAAGTTCTGCACAAGAACAGGACAGGTTTAAATATGAAATGAAACTAGGGGCATATTTGAATGCGTGTTCTAGAGAAGAGAGGAAAATGCAATAAAAATGGGACATGGAGGAGAGATAATGAAAAGGAATTTAGAGAAAGAGGTATGAAGATGAGCCGGATAGAGAGAAAGGGAGAGAGAGAGAAGGGGGGGGGGGGAAAGAGATTTTTAGGAGCAAAGAAAAGGGAAGAGAGAAAGGGTTAAGTGGGGAAAAAGGAGACAAAAAGATGTAAGAAGAGACAAAGCAATTTGTCAGGTTGAGACCAGGAGAATGAGATGGAAGAGGTAAGGAACGGATAGAGAGACAGAAGGAAACAAAGAGAGACAGAAATGAGCAGTGGAGGTGGGTGGGGGAAATAGAGAGAGGGAGAGAAATAAGAGAGTTCTTACCTAAATTGGTTTCCTGTTCAGTGGCTGCTTCTGGAATTGAACCAGTGTCTTTGGTATCTGGTTTTGCTTTAAATTCATCCTGGATAGTCTTCAAATACTTTTCATAGTCTTTGAAAATGGGTGTCAGGATGCAGTAAGGATCCTTGGCCACATGCTGCTGCATCCACTGTAATACACTCTTGTTGAGCTTCTTCAGCTGCACGTGCAGCTTGCTGTCGGATTCATCAGAGCCTGTGCTAGCACCGGTGATGGAGGCCGCAGCACCAGTCGGTTTGGAAGTATTGCTGCTGCTGCTGGCGTCGAGAAGAGGTTTCATTGTGTTGTTGGTTACAGTCAACGTGACTCCTGTTGTCGTAGTAGCAGTAGTAGTAGTAGCATTAGGGGTTGATGAGAAACCAGCAAAATTTGCAAATATTCCAGCTCCTGGAGATGCCTGCAACAGAAGACACCACCAGAATGTATGTCAGGCGTGAAAGTGTATCACTTCCTATACACAACACTAAAACAACAGACACAAGACGTTCTACTTTCAATATGCCAACACCAAAACAGAAATAAAATTCAGAATTGAGGAGGGGATAATACAGAAAATAGGCCAAAGAAATGCTGAAAGTAGCAACCATCTGTTTTCAAGATAGACATAAACAAACAAAGCAAAAGTGACATTAACAACATCCAAATTACATCAAAATAATAACAAGCCCTTCACAGTTCACAGCAAGAAAACCCCCTAAACAGACACTTCACACAACACACGTACACAAAAGGAACCACAAGACATGCTGCATCTACCGTGAGTAAATTTTAAGTGAAGAATGTAGTATTAAGCCGGCAGCTTAAGTCTGCAAAGAAACGCCACGAGTGGATTTGAAGTGAAGCTCCTGCTAGCTGGTAGTTAGTTAGAAGACACTTTGGCCATTAGTTTTATATTCTAAGAACTTGGCCGGCAGCAGCTCTTGAGACACATTAGTCTACTCCAACAACAACAAAAATATACTTACGGTTGAAATATTTGACCTTCGTTTGGCTTTTATTATGTTTCGTTGTTTCAAAACTTCTTTCTTTGCTGCCACAAACTCTCCAGCCTAGAAAAAAAAAAGACAAAGGAAAATGGTGAATGGACAGAGGCATATTTGACATGCTTCAGTGCATTTGGACATGACAAGACCTTCCACTGTATAAATAGCCCCAAGAGAAAATCGTTCTCCTTGGGCTGTGAATAATGTTATTGGGCTATTTCTAGAGTGGAAGGTCTTCTCATGTCCGAATACACAGGACCACGTTGAATATGACTTAGCCACGAAACCTTTTCTATTTTCTCTCCCTGTTTATTTCTGTGTTCCTTTCTGTCGAAGAGCGTAGGCTCCAAACGTAAAACACTTTCTCACTTCCCGAGCGTTAAACTAATACATCTGTTTGTTGTTTACACACCCGTCTTTGTCTTTTGTTTTGTAAATTCTCACTATATATTTTATTCAACACTGCTTTGTGTGACATTATTTATTTAAATCATCCACATTTCTCCAAATCTTTCATGCTGACTACACTGTTATGGTAAAAAGCCATCAACAATGTATTTCTTCTCTGGAATTATCCAGAACAAGCAATGCCTTCATTAATTAAGCCTTTCGCATTCAGATTGCAATGCTTAGCATGTCGAAAAGATATAGGTAGGAATTGAAGATGGTGTTCTAATGTAAACAATGGTCAGATAAGAGGTTTATTGTGATCATGTTTACAGAGAAGGTAGGCTTTGCTTGCATCAGGTAGACAGGGGCAATAAGTACTAAGCACAGGTGCAAAAACTGCACCCCCCACTTCTCTCTCTCTCAAGAAGTAGTTGATTGTTTCTGCTGTTACCCAGAAAATCTAATTAGCAGTGAGAGATGGAGTGTTAAGAAGGCACAAGAAGTAAAGAACCAATTGCAAAAAAGCCCCAGGAGCTATTAGCTGTGTTGACAATAAAGGGGCTTCCCACTCAGTGGGGAGGATAGATTATATACTGTAATGTTAAGAGGGGATGAATGACAGAAAAGAAATAGGCTGAGAAAAAAACCTGACCCTAAGAAGAATAAGGTGAAGCAGGGGGGGGGGAATAGGGTTAGGGTTCACTGTTTTAGATGAGAAAGTGATGTATAATGGAGGTGAAGAGTTGGGTAAAATAAGATAGATTATGAGGACGAGAGGAAGAAATAGGAAACAGCGAATAGGGATTTTCAGAAGTGGGTTCATTTGTTGAAGAGAAAGTGAGAAAGGACAGCAACAAGATGTTGTGTTAGAGAATATTCATCTAACCAATGCAAAGTATGGGGAAAAAAACAAGAAAAAATGAAAATTACCAACTGCAAAATGAGGATTATGATATGTGTGTGTGTGTGTGTGTGTGTGTGTGTGTGTGTGTGTAGTGAGGGAAAAGAAGTAAAGCCTGGCTCTCTGCCAATTATGCTTTTTGCATTGGGTCTACTGCAACACACACTCTCTGTCTCTCTCACTGCTTTGTGCAGGTGTGAACATTACAAACACAATGCCAATAATGATAGCTAAAACCGTTTCCAAGTATTTCAAGCAGTGACAGAGATAATGGTGGAGGTGGACAAAACAGAAATTACACTCATATACATACATATATACACCCACACAACATATATCATGTGAGAATATAGTGCAGTGCACATATATATACATCTGTCTCAATAAACTCTGTCAGACCCATGCATAACTGGAAGTTATATCAATGGTGATGATGATGAGGATGAGGAGGAGGTGGACCCTATTTTGTAAGCATTCTTTCTTTCCATCACAGTTTGAGAAAATTCTACAAAAGTGTGTGTGTGCGTGAGGGAAGCAAGTTACCAAAGCACCAAAATAAATTTTGCACAATATTTTGCCCTTTTGCTCTTGATCCGTGCATTAACTGCAACAAAGTGCAGCAATGTAAGCAACACCACAGTGGTTTTCTTTTCATATCTTTTTCTTTATTTGTTGTCTTTTTATTATTATTATTATTATTATTATTATTATTATTTTTACTTATGATCTTAGAACAGTGAGGTTGCATTTTCTGCTAGAAGGAATGTCCTCATCCAGCATTCTGCCATCCCTTTTAGTGCCCCACCCAGCGTCACTCTTCTTGTCTCCCCAAAACCAAAGGGTTTTTATTTTAGTGAGACTTGTCAGTTGTTGCCATTGATATAAGCAGGTAAGAAACAAGAAAAAAAGGGGAGAGACAACAACAAAAAACCCCTCCACAACAACACTGGTTTCCCATTGGGTTAAGGTAACAAAGCAGAGAGAGAGAGAGAGAGAGAGAGAGAGAGAGAGGAGGAGGAGGCAACAAGTGGGGGGAGAGGAAAGAGAGTTAAAAAAGATGACATAATGATAAGAGCAAGATGAAAAGGAGGGGGGATGGGAGGAGAAGGATGAGGTGTAGAGCAGACGGCTGTAGAGAAGCCATTAAGAAGCAATTAAACAAGAAAGCAATTAAGAAAATCTAATAATTAAGGAAAATTATGCTGTTAGTGGAATATATGGAATACTGGAATCATTTTGATGCTACAGAATGTGGGTGGTGGTGGTGGTGGTGGTGGTGCTGTTAGTATGAGGATTAGTGGAGTGTCAGAAAGTTGGGGTGGTCATATTGTAGGATTTAATTATATTCGTTTGATTTTCAAGCAAAACCCACCCAAGCTGACATGGTGATGGGGGTTGATAAAACGAGTCCTGGTTGAGTGCTGAGGGGGGAGGGGGGTCGATGCAACTGACTTACCTCCACCTCTCCTGAAATTGCTGGCCTTGGGCCAAAATTTGAAACTAGAATCATCATCATCATCATCATCATTAAGGTGGCAAGCTGGACAAAATGCTTAGCAGAATTCTGTCTTTCTGAGTTCAAATTCTCAACCACATGATTCCGGTTTCAATCCCACTGCATGACACCTTGAGCAAGTAAACTCTACCATAGCCTTGTGAGTGGATTTGGTAGACAGAAACTAAAGACTTGGGGTCGATAAATTAAGTACTAGTTGAACAGTGGGGTCACTGTTCAACTAGCCCCCTCCCCTCAAATTCCAGGCCTTGTGTCTTTTGTAGAAAGGATTATTAAGGTCGTGAGCTGGCAGAATCGTTAGCACGATGGACGAAATGCTTAGCGCTATTTCGCCCATCACTATGTTCCGAGTTTTAATTCGACCGATTCTGTCCCGTGTTCAAATCCTGGCTTTGAGCCAATCTGAGACATTAGATACCCTCTGAGTTGAGGGACTCCGAAGAACTTGCTTAACCTGCTAGAAATAGCAACCAAATCTTTCTTTAATCACAACCAACAATCATATAAAAAAAAAACAACATATTAAGGTATTGTAATTCTAAATGGGATGGCCATGGCTGGAACACTTTTCCTTTTGAACCTAGGGCTAAACAATAATGAAAACCAATATTTCTAAGATAGAAATGACACAACGTTGGTGTGTCTCAGAATCTTTAACTCTGGGATCTCTTCATTCTGATTTCAAATCCAACAAAAGCTTGATTTGTCTTTTATCCCGGGGGGGGGGGGGGGGGAGAAATAAAATAGATATTAATAACATAATGGAGTGGACTTAGTCATATACTTTATCACAATTATTACTACTACTACTACTGCTGCTGCTGCCAAGTTCAATACTGTAGCCAGTATTGATCTCACCTTTCCTCTTGTGGTTGTTAATTTTGTTTTATTAATGTTGTTTCTAGCATTATTGTTTAACCCCAGGCCAAACCCGATCCAGCAAGCCTTATGATCAAAGCTATTCCAGCCAGGTTATTTAGTATAGTCTTCTCTTGAGCCCCATTATTTATTTCAGGTGGGATTTGAGGGGAAAGCCAGCAGCCATTTCAACCAGAAACTGCCGCCACTGGTTCTGGCTGAAAATTCCAACAAATAAGAGAACAGGACTGGAAAGACGGACTGAAGGGGATCTTTCTTTTACTAGTTTCAGTCACTGGTCAGTGGTAGTGGTGATGATGATGATGATGACCACCACCACTTTTGCATGTCAGCAAGGATCAGATGAATCTTGCTAAGGAAGACTTTTGTATGACCACATGCTCTTGTCATCACCCTCGCCTGTTCCCAAGCAAGGTAACATTTCCAAACAGCCAGACATGTTTTTGCAGAAGATTGGAAAATGAATAAGATTCAGTTACAACAACTCCATGTTGTTGCAAGGAGACACAAACATGTGGCTGTGTGGTAAGAAGTTTACTTCTCAAACACATGGTTCTGGGTTCAATCCCACTGTAATAAAAGGGTTAAAATCTTGCTGGAGCTGATTTTTGTCCTTCATCATACTTCAATCTATAAAACAGATTAAGGGTCAAATATGACCCCTAAATCCCTTTTGGTTTGGCGACAAGGAGTAACAGGTGAGGCACAGTGAATTTTGGGATAAATTCAACAATATCAAATTGAAGAAATTGACAGAGGGGCAGCAGACAGCTCTGGTATTGAGTCAAAGACAAACAACTGAGATGGCATGAAACCAAATTACCATTCGAGATGGAAACCAATTCCATCGTGTCAAAAATTGGATATATTCTGGAGTTTAATTACATAAATATAGAAGAAAAAAAAACAACTCATTAGAAATGGAATTGTTTTGTAAAAGTTAGGATTGGCACACAGAGGTTGGAGAAGAAAGCGAACACAGAAAAGAAGACTACTTGGGGAAATTATTTTGTAATTAATTACTAATGTGTTTCATGCAATTGGTTAGAGTGTGTGAATGCACCTCACACACACACACTTCTAAATATGTCGAGATGGTTGCAAGGAGGGGGAAAAAAAAAAACAAAAGATAAAATTCAAACTTTAAAAATTAAAATTAAAAACTAAATTAAAAAATGACTAAAAATAAGATAAAAATAACATTAAAAGACAACTATAATGAAATATTCTCAAGTCAAAAATAAGAAATGTTTTAATTCTAAATTTAGGCCAATATTTTTGTGTGTTAATTAAATGTAATGTTTCTTTTGAATGTGAGGGGGGGGGGGAGAAAAAGAGAAGAAAATAGCCATGATGTTATAAATAAATAAAAACAAAAACTATTGAGTAAGAAAGAAGTAACAATGTTATAAAAGAGCTTATGTCAGTTTTATGGTTTATTGATGTTGTGAGGAGATAGAGGAAGAAATGTCAAGGGATGAACTCTCTTTCTCTCCCTCCCTCCCTTCTCTACCTTACTCTTTCATCCACACAATCACACCCTCTCTGTTTCTATCACCAAACCCCACCCAGTTCTGTGCAAGGCAGTCATTCCCCATGGCCAGACATGTTCTATACAGAAGAACTGGAAAAGAACAGTACAAAACACAATGGGATTCTTTCAGTTTCCGTCCAAACCTATTCCCAAGGCTTCCTCCTATAGCGCAAGACATTTGCCCAAAGTGTTGTGTAAGGAGACTGAATCTAAACCCCAAGTCCTGGGGTTGATGTAATCGACCAACCCATCTCCCCTCAAAACTGCTGCCCTTCTACCAAAATTTGAAACCATTATTATTATTATTATTATTATTATTATGGAGCTGTAGAAATGATTTCACAACTCCTGCTGGAGTTAACTTTCATCTCACTGAGGGGTCAACTGGAGTCATTTGGGAAACATGACTTTCCTCTTCTCAGGGTTCATAAAAATCAGTACCAGATGGGCATTGGGGGTGGTATGGGGTGTAATCACACCCCCACCACCGAAACTGCTGGCCTTGTGCCAAAATTTAAATTTGAAATCATTATAATTATGTAAGTTTTTCCTTTAAGGCAGGGGTTGGCAAACCAGGGTAAATTACCCCAAGTGGGGTAAAAATGAAATTGTTGGGGGAATTCTAATTAGGACTCATTAGACAGGAGTAAAATTATATAAAAACCATGTTCCTTGTCAGGAAAGAATTTTTTCTTCTGGCAACCCTGCATCTGTCCAATGTAATGGATGTGTAAAGAGATTCAAGAAACCTTTTGAATTCAAAGAATTTATGATTTTCTTCCTTTCAAATCAAAGGGGTAACGTCAGCGTAAATAAATATATTTTGGGGGGTTATTGGTTAAAAAAGGTTCCTCGATCCCTGCTTTAAGGTTTCTTAATAACAACCAAAATTACAGGTGAAGCAAAGACTTGAAACAGTGATTACAGGTGTTGGTTACAACTCACATTTTGTACCGTTCAGTACCATTATGTGCTGCAGGGGTTCAGAAAAGGGTTAAACTGAAGGTTTACTACAAAACATAGAACTGTCTTTACTACCAAACTTTCTTTACCTGAGCAGAGAGGAAAGAGTTGTTGCACAGGTAAGACTAACAAAGAACTGGTGACCGAGCGTAATTAAGAAACACCTTTGGTTCATGACTTTATGGAGCCCCCCCCCTTCCCCTCCTATTTCTCTTTTCAATGCAGAGTTCATTCTTTCCTACCATATTGATTGTGGAACTATTTCAAGTTGGTTGTTACATAAACAAATTGAATAGAATTTTTATCAAGTTGTTGTGGGAGATGAGATGAAAGCCTTGAGCAATTTATTTCACTCACCAGAGTAAATTCCATCCAGACAAGTTAGCCAAGTAATATTGAGAAATGGAAAATCAATAAAAGAGTTAAGATAGCAAAGAAGAAGAAGAAGGAGGAGGAGGAAGAAGAAGAGGGACAAGGAGTAGAAGAAGACGAAGAGGAGGAGGAAGAAGAGGGACAAGGAGTAGAAGAAGACGAAGAGGAGGAGGAAGGCAACAGCAATCAGACTGTTAGCTGTTACAGTAATATTTTCTGGAGAAAGACAAAGGCTCCATTGAGCTGGTGACAGTGGCAGCGGCAGTGGTGGTGGTGGGGGAAGCAGGAAGAAGCAAATAATTGGCAATTAATAAAAGAGAAAACAAAATTTCAGCTTTGCGTAATCGATATTAAAACTATTTTTAATTTTGATATTTTTAAAATGAAAATCTCCAGCACTATAAATTCTTTCTTTGACACAAACAGCAGCAGCAGCAGGAAATGCCAGCTCCAGGCCCAAGCTACATTGGTGAATAATGTAAGATACTGTTGAGTAATTCTAAACTTCTACTATTTAGTTTTCTGGTGGGCTTTTAGTTTTTTCTCCATTTTTCTTTCACCAATACATCTTCGTCAGATCTGCAGCAAAGCTAAGCACAAGAGAGATCGTTAAAGCTGGCCGTTTTGTTGTGTTATCTAAAAGATGAGTAGGTTAATAAGTAACGAGTATAATTAGAAGCTACCAACGACTGATATTTAATTAAAGAGACCTGGTCTTTTAAGTAAACAGCAGTAATGTTTAATTCCCAAATATGGTCATCTATCTCTCTATCTAGATTTACTATATCATGTCTGACAAATTAACAAACTCCACTGTGAAATCTTTCACACACAAAACAATAACACAAATAATAAAATAATAAAACAGTTCTTTCACTTCATAAATAGTCCTCCCCCCCCCCTGTTTGTAAATGGACTTCATGTAAGCTTAAATAATAAACCGCGATATGGCGAGGGATTACTCTAAGCCTTGAAACAATATCAATTGATGAGCAAGCAGGGGCCTGCTTTGTTCAGTCCAACTGGTGCACCATTGGTTACGATAGCAAGGGATCCAGTTGATATGATCAACGGAACAGCCTGCTCATGAAATTAACATGCAAGTGACTGAGTACTCCCCAAACACACATACCCCTAACATAGTTCTCAGGGAGATTCAATATGACAAGGCTGGCCCTTTCAAATACAACTCACTCTTGCCAACTGGGTGGACTGAGGAAACATGAAATAAAGTGCCTTGCTCAAGGGCACAACACACTACTGGGAATCAAACTCATGTCCTTATGGTTTTCAGCTGAATATCCCTCACCACTAAGTCACATGTCTTCATTCCTACAAGAATTTATGATAACACCTCTTTTTTTTTTTTTGCAAGGGTTTATTTTATTGGTAACACACCTTTTGCATTTCATTTCGAAATGCATTCCTTAACACTTCTGCAATATTTCTATCAAAATACACTGACTTTAATTAATTTTGAAAATAATAAAGAATTTATGATACAACTGCAAGTTCGTATCACAGAACCATGAGTGGTCTCAGGTGTTTTGGTATCAAAAGGATTGAGGAACTGGAAATATTAGCACTATTGTTACATTTGAGAAGAGTCAGAAGACTGGTTCCAACACATGGTTTGAGATAAAAATACTCAAATTAAATCTTCCTATCTTACTGTGCTTCCATATTCTTCAAACTGTGAACATATTTTGACAAATAAAACTTGGTTTACAGTCTAAACCCTTCCTTATTCCAAAGAGCAATACAACTTGTTGCTTATGCATAAGCAAT
This sequence comes from Octopus bimaculoides, assembly GCF_046866305.1. Taxonomy (NCBI): domain Eukaryota; kingdom Metazoa; phylum Mollusca; class Cephalopoda; order Octopoda; family Octopodidae; genus Octopus; species Octopus bimaculoides. The sequence continues at coordinate 1,136,063 of NC_142951.1, forward strand.
ATTAATCTCTCCCTCTCTCTTTTATTTTATACATTAATATTCTTTTTTTCTTGAGAGAATTTGGACTAATTATAATTTTCATCTACATTTAAGTAAACAAAATCTGGATAATATTTTGAATCTTTATTGAAGAACATCTTTGCAGTAGCAAAAAAAAATAAAAGCTTTCAGTTTCTTTTCTACGTTGGAGATCGTCGCGGAACGAAACTCAAGTCACGAGGCAAACTCTCGGCTTCAGTTTTAACGAAAAAAAACTACACACTCACATATATACATACATACGTAAACACAGATAAACACATACTTATGCATCTACATGAATTATTAACATTAAATACAAAGAGACGATTTTTTTTTCACATTAAAAATGAAATTACGTTTATCTCAAGAACGTCAGAAAACGTCAGCATGGCCACCGAAAAAAGACAAAAAACAAACCTCAAACCTATCGATGCTTCTCATTGATTACACCTCATTTATCCATTAAAGAAATAGTTAATATTTTTTCAGTTAAGATTTTATTTACAGGTTAAAATATATAAACCCTGTTTTTATCCCATTTTCCCCTCCTTGCACAAACTAATGCCAAAAATGTTGTTTTTATTTGCTCTAAAAATGCTCCGTAAGTGAAAATAATTGAAAAGCGCTACAGTCAGCATATATATATATATATATATATACATGTAATTTATTTATACACACACACACACGACAAAAAGTCGAATGTCAGAGAAAGTGTTTGTGCTCTATTGTAGCAAATAAATCGATAAATGAATGAAAGAAAAAGTCTTGCCTGGGATTAGAATAATTGTGTGTGGAAAGGGAGGCAACTCGTGTTGGTAATCGACAGAATCTGTCAAGTTTCTACATTTCACGTATTTTGGAGAGAGAGAGAGAGGGGGGATAGTGGCAAAAGAACAGAGGAAGGAGGGGTGAGGAGAAGAGAAAAATAAAACGTACTGAAGAGAAGGGAAAAGAAACAAACAAACACAGTCCACCCTCCCCACCAAGGTGTATTAAAAGAGGCAGCGCTGGGTCAATTTATGCTAATTTAAGATTTGTTTACATTGGTCGATTGAATGCTTGATCTCTCTCTCTGCCTTGTATTGTATTCACCGTCTGGAATAAAATAATACTGTTTCAGTGGGGGAAGGCCCTGACGCAGAATGACCGGTTGCGTGTGTGTGCGTGTTCGCGTGCACTGTAGCAAAAGCGAACCTAAAGATTCAATAAGCGCGTGTATACACACACACACACACACATAGTAGACCACTGGTGCTGTCAATAACGACGGTATGTAAGTAAACTTTGAGAATAAAAATGCCAAAACAACAAGAAAATAGGAAAATGATATTTACCACTCTCCCAATATTTATACAGCTTCGATTACTTTTAAAATTTACAATATGCTGCAGTCAAAAAATTTCACTTGCTATTCTACATTAAGTTATTCTCAACAAATGCTTGATTAATCTCACAAATATTGTATATTTCTCGAAAACTGTACGTGCCTTCAAAACTACCAAAAGACACACCTATTTATACATGGGTACATATTCTTACAAAACAGGTTACATCCATTTTCTAAAGGTTTCCAAGGGGCAGCAGGATTAGTTTCTGCTAAACCTGCGCATTTACAACACATCCGACGACACATTTCATGCAAAAGGTACAAACAAGACATAACAAGCTTTACTATTCACTTTCACCGCAGAAGTTCCTAAAGAACAATATCTCTTGTATAGACGCAACGAGGCACCAATATACCTGGCCTTTCTGAATTTTCAATCTGTAATTTCAAATTATTTCTGCTTAGATTATTTATTTATTCATTTATTATTATTTTGTTCTGCTGAAAACAAGAAAAGCATGCAGAATCGTAAAAAAAAAAAAAGGGCTAAAGTTGGATATATGATAACTCTCCCTCAGTTGAATATGAAAGATAACAGTGGAATAAATGAAGCAGAATAATTAATCGTAGAATGGGTGTATATACATATAAGGCATATTAAATATATATAGATGACACATAGCGTTGTTATTGATTAGATTTACCAAAGAGAGAAAGGAGAAAGTTTGATCATAAGAATTTATGAATATAAAAAATACTAATTGCGCATTACAAGACAAAGAAGAGCAGAATGAGGTTTTGAGTACAAAAACATAAACAAAACGACTCCAGACCGAACAATTTAAGGTGTTAGAAAGTAAATTATATAAAGTGGAACAAATTCAACAGCCCCAAATGGTTAAATATTACTCGCTATATATTTATATATATATATATATATATATATATATATGTATAGTGAGTTCAAAAAAGAAAAACGACAAAAAAAAACAACAACGCGAAGACGTGAGACAGATATTGTGTTACTGGACGACGCTCGGGAAAGGAAAGAAAGAGAAGGATAAAACGTAAAGTTGACCTCAGCAAGGTTTGAACTCAGATCACACAGAACTGAAAGAGATGCTGCTAAGCACATTTTGTCCCACGCACTAACAATTCTGCCAGCTCACCATTTTGATATTCAAACATAATAGCAGACATAGTGTATCTAGGATTATATCCTCGAATATGTCTTTCCCTTGTGTAATTCAAAAGAGCTTTAGTGACTATTTCTAGCAGGTCAAGTGACAGGTAAAGGTTCCATTGATGGCTAGTGTTAATAATCAGCAATTGCATACATATATATATATATATCCATGATTTAGTTCCATCTATTAGTAACACACACACACACAAAGTTACACAGATAACTTACCTCTTCATCTTCCTCTTCTTCATCCCAATTTCGGTCGTTCAGCTCTGACGTGGCATTACGTTTTGCCATAGTTACTTCCTGATCAAAACAAAAAGAAACAAAATAACATCAATATTACAGGGACTGAACCCTTATGTGGCCAACCCCCATTAGACTGCCTTTCCTTGTTTTATGATATAAACTTCCTTGTTGTAAAGTGATCAAAATTAAAAGCTCTCAGAAAAATTTCAACAAACACCAAAGTTATTTCACTAAACTCTTTATTAATTTCCAAAACCAATCAAAGTCTTCTTGTTCTGCCCTCAGAGCCAACCTGACATCTTGTCACCACCAACTTGTTCTCTCTTTCTGCTTTCATGCCAATTACCACCTTTTATTCTAGTATAAAATGAGTAGCAATGCATCTCCTCTACAACAAAAAAAAAACCCTATTCTGTTCTGACCCCTTCCTTCATACTCTAACTTTTGCAACTCATGGCATAAAGCTGCTTCCCTCTCAACTATAGCTCGATTCAGATGAAGAGGATCTTAATTTTGCAAGCTAAATGGCTACCTCACTAATGCTGGTGCCTCTGTAAAGTGGTTGACTTTAAAAGCCATTTTTATTTTTTCCTTTCCTCTTCAGACTCCTTTACTTTTTCTATCCTTGTTTTCTTTCCTTTCCTTTTTCTCCCCCTCCACCACTGACTCTTTGCGCTCACAGGCGAAACTTAGAATAACAGACTCAACCAAAATAGTGTGTGTGCGCGCACATACACACACACAATGGAAAGTCCCTGGGATTATACACTTAGAAAAAAAAAAAACTTTATTAATTTTTCCACTGTAATAATTAAATGTTTATAAATTACCTATTTACAAATCGTCTTTAAACACATTGATTTTTAAACATTTAATTATTACAATGGAAAAATTAACAGGAAAGCCATGTCTATTCACTTTTTCAATTACATATCTACACACACACACACATATATAAAAAGAAAGGGTTGGTAGCATAGTCAGTCACTCCTTAAACACTTGATGCTGTTATATAACATAATGTAGTTTCTACTCAGCAGTTGCTGTGTAGCTCTAATCTATAGGATTCATAACTTGGAGCAGAAATCTAACCATCCTAGGACTGCCCTAAACATATACTAACCCAAACGCACACGCACACACACTTGCCTAACAGCTCCAGTAACTCTATGTGGCAGAAACCCATTAAAGATTAATACTTATGCATCATGGTTCCCATACAAATAAATACGCAATTAGAGATAGATGCAAGCAGAAAGAATAAAAAGAGAACAGAGACTGAGTGAATGGCATGTAGATTAAGGATAATTATTGCCAGCTATAAATACTTCACACTCCATTGCAGTAATGTTTGCATTGTATAAAACCAAAAAGCAACCTAAATGCTTGGTTGAATATTTTATATTCCTCTCCTTTCTAACCTATTATATGTCCCTTTACATATGCAACGGGTTGTTTTTTTTCTCCCCCCCCCCCCCATCTGGTTTCCATCGATAACACTAACAGTTATATGAGTTTGTGATGTCTACATCTCTCTTGACAAGAGGTGAAGTGTTTTACATTTGCTTCTCCCTTTTTAACCACAGACAAACGTGTTAAATTTATAATGAGTATTATGAGATCATACATGCTAAATGGCTTTTTTTTCACCTGGCTCACCTGAGAGACTCAACAAAAGCAGAACTTATTATATTTGCTGTATCCAGACCAGACATGTGACAGGTGGGATCCACTTCCTAGTCACAGACGAGAGGATTAGAATCCAGAGGGTATGTGTGTCTCTGGATCTGGATTAGTTGATTAGTGTGGACGGTGTAGGGAGAAGAGAGAAGAGATTTTGCAAGAGCTGAGAAACTCCATTCTTCTTCTCAGATGAAGAGAGTACTCCACAGACATGGTTGGAGGCAGTCCTGACCCACCCCACCCCCACCATACACAAACTTATCCAAAGTTATCAGATTCGTTGTTGTGTTTTCACCAACCCTGACCACCACCACTTTCCCATGATTTGGTTTTTATTCCCCAGATACTCCTGTTGCAACAACCGTGAAATGAGATCAATAACCAGTAAAGTAGGGGTCTGGGGACATAAGGATTTGCACCAAGAAGGGCATCAAGCTGCAGAATAGGGGCCGGTGAAGGCACATGGCCTAGTGGCTAGGGTACTCAGCACATGATCGTAAGGTCGTAAGTTCAATTCCCGGCAGTGTATTGTGTCCTTGAGCAAGACACTTTATTTCATGTTGCTCCAGCTTGTTCAGTCCCACTGTGTGGCACTTTGGCTAAGTGCCTTCTACTACAGCCCTAGGCTGACCAAAGCTTTGTGAGTAGATCAGGTAAACAGAAACTGAAAGAAGCCCATTGTGTGTGTCCTCGTCTTGACACCATTCCCAGTCTTGTCATCGTCATCATTTAACATCCGTCTTCCATGCTGGCAAGCCAGAGAACTCTGCCCAACTCCACTGTCTGCCTTTCCTAACACCAACCACTTTACAGAGTGGATCAGGTGCCTTTTTTTTCATGCGGTACCAGCACCAGAAAGGTCTACTTTGGCATGGGTTTTATGGCTGGATGCCCTGCCTAATGCCAACCACTTTACAGAGCAGACTGGGTTCTTTTTACACGGTCAGCTTTTCGACCAAGAGGAAACAGGTGAGGGGTAGTGACAGGGAAGGCACCTGGCCATAGCAGATTCACCTCAATGAATTCTGTCTGAGCATGGAAAACTGCACATTAAAATGATGATGATGATGATATAACACAAAGACCTTATCCTTTTGTGGAGATGCAACAATTTCAATGCAAGGCTTATGGTGCATGTGCACATGTGGTGGTGTTGGAGGTGCATATCTGTAGAATGAAATGGAAATCTTCATTGCAGCTAGAGGAAAAGAATTAAAAAGAAAAGAGATATGAGAGAGAGAGAGAGAGAGAGAGAGAGAAAGAGAGAAAGAGAGAGAGAGAGAGAGAGAGAGAGAGAGAGAATAACAACTACTGCGTTTTCATTATGTCTAGAATTCTGTTATTTCTGGTTTAACTACAATTGATTTTGAACAGTTTTCAACAGCTATTATTATTATTATTATTATTAATTTTATTATCATCATCCTCATTGTGTATTTAAAAGTACACTTACCTTCCCTACCAATTCCTTGCGCACTATTACAGCATCTCCCCGGCACTGAGAGTGAAAATAGCCACTGCAATATTTTTGTCTTTATTTAATCACACATTTTAATCTTTCTCTCTGATAAAATTAACAGGGAAAAACAGCAAGTTCCCAATCAATGAAACTGTGTACAGCAGTGGAAGAAAACGATGACGGCAATGATGATGACGACGGGAGTTGATTCAGTAAAAATTATACGAAATATTCCTTTCTATTTTTTTTCCCCCCTTTTTGTTACTAATTCTTTGAATAACCTACAATTCCCCGTCTGTCTGTGAGATTTCCATTAAGAAGAAAAAACAAAAACAAACAAAAATGTTAAAACCCCAAGGATTCCCACTTGTTGCAATTCATTATGTGGACTACATTTAACACTTGGCCAACTCCCCCCCCCACTCACTACTAAAAGCAAATCTAATCGACACACAACCAATTTTACAAGCTACACACACACACACACACACACTCAGCTATATATACTCACACAATACATACACACTTACACAGCTATACACACACACTTAAAAATGCTTTCTGAATATTGCTCTTTGAGCCAGTCATGTTAATATAAAACATGTTAATACACTGCCTTACTTATGGTACAGACTATATAAAGCAGTTTATGTTTTTCTTTTCTTTTTCTTTCTTTTGCCATTGATCTGCCAGGAGTAAAGTCCACACACACACACACACACACACACACAGCACTTGGTAGAATTATTAGTGTTGGACAAAATGCTCAGCGACATCGGTTCCTGGTTCTTTACATTTAGAGTTCAAACCCTGGCAAAGTTTCACTTTGCCTTTCATCTTTTCAGGGTTGATTAAATACAACAAAGCACTCGTCCAGTCTTGGGGTCAATGTAATCGACTGACTAAACCCCACCCCCGCCCCCTACAATTTCTGGCCTTGAGCCAGAATCTGAAACCATTTAACCCTTTAACATTCAGATTATTTTGTCACATGTAATGCTTTATTTATTCACATTGTTTTCAATTAATTATGCATCATCTCATGGCTTCGAAATGTTGATGTCATCATCATCATCACTATCATCATCATCATCATCATCATCATCATCATCATCATCATCATCATCCAACCACCGTTTTCCATGCTGGTTGATGAGTTTGACAGAAGCTTGCAAGTCAGAAAGCTGCACCAGGCTTCATTTTCTTTTTTGTTGTTTTTTTTTGCCTGGTTCCTATGGCTGGATGCCCTTCCAAATGCCACCCACTTCACAAAGAGGATTGGGTGCTTTTTATGTGGCACCAATTCAGGTGCTTTGCTGGTGCCACAGATGTGAGAAGCTGGGTCTGGCCAGTTTGGACATAAAACAGGAAAAATATTTGGGTGGATTTGATGGTTTAAATGGGTTAAGGGAGCAGAATTGGTAGAGAATCGGACAGGATGCCAAGTGGCATTTCTTCAGACTTAAACCCTTCAAGGGTTTAAGTTGAACAAATCAATGCCAGTATCTATGTTTTCTTAAAGTCTGGTATTCATTCTATCGGTCTCTTTTGTTGAACTGCAAAGTACAGGGATGTAAACAAACCAATATCAGTTGTCAAATGGTAAAAGTCATTATTTTAATGCCTATTGTACCAAGTTGTCAAGTGGTAAAACAGGCCCATGGAGGGAACATGTGATAGGGGTAGACCCAGGAAGACGTGGGACAAAGTGGTGAGAAAGGATCTTCAGATGTTGGGCCTCACAGAAGGAATGACAGGGGACCAAGACCCCTAGTGGTTCGCTGTGCTTGAGGAGACATGTCAAGCTAAGTAAAATTGAGGCTGTCCTTGTATACAGGCATGACCCCTGCATCCCTCTTCAGCTGAGTGTTCCTAATCTTGCGGGTCCGTGGGTGATGGTGCCACGTAAAAGCATTCAGTACACTCTGTCAAGGGGCTGGCATTAGGAAGGGCAACCAGCTGTAGAAACCCTGCCAAAACAGACATGGAGCCCTGGCAGCTCTTCAGCTGCTCAGCACTTGTCAAACGGTCCAACCCATACCAGCTAGAAAACGCATGTTAAATGATGATGGTAATGATGATGATGACGACAACAACCTGAGATCTCACCTTGTCACTTCTTGGTTTTACCCTTCTGTCATCACACGATACTTCAGACATCTAAGACTGGCAGAGGAATAGAAAGAGAACCTGAATGAAACGGAGCTTTTCAAGACATACAAGCAATACAGGATCACCAGACAAGGTGTAGGTGTGTGTTAGCATTCACCTGTGTATGTTTGGGGTACAAGGAATTAATGACACTAATTAAACAAATGAGAAAGTGAACAGAGATTTATTTAATGTTCTCTCCTGTCACAAAGTTATTTCAACAAACAAGTCGTTAAGAAATTAATCCCATTATAATGCTGTCTTATCACAAAGATAGTCCAGTCCAGTCCGGTCTTAAGCCCATTAGTATTTTCACTTCGATACAAGTGGTGTTTACGGAAAAAAAAACATTAAAGAGGTTTACACAGATTATTGATGATGTGGTCATTACACAATGGAGGGACTGACCAACTCTACAACTATTGTAATAAAGCAACCAATATTATAATTGCTGCAAGACTGACCACCACCACTGACCACCACTGTTATTACTGCAAGACTGACCAGTACCACTGACCACCACTGTAATTACTGCAAGACTGACCAGTACTATAATGAAATATAGTTAAGCATTTTGTCCGGTGTGCCTATTAGCATGCTGGACATAATAATAACATGTATTACACTACTATTATTGTCATCATCAATTTAACGTTCACTTTTCAATGCTTGCATGGGTCAGATTGAATCTGTGGAGGTTGATTTTCTATAGCTGGATGCTCTTCCAGTCACCAACCTTTACCTGTTTTCAAAGAAGGTGAATATTTCCTTATGGCCAGACATGTTGACATGGAAGACTGGAGATGAAGGACACCTCTTGAATGATGGTGATGCTCATTTACAACTCTCGTGATATCAAGGCCAAGACACACACCCATACATGACAAGCTTCTTTCAGTTTCCATCGATCAAATCCACACACATGGCTTCTGGCTAGCCTGGGGTTATAGTAGAAGACATTTGCCCAAGGTACCACCCAGTGGGACTGAACCTGAAACCACACTTGTGTCGAGAGAGTTCTGTGTTGTTTAGCAATGAAGTATTGACTTAACACAAAGCCAAGGTCCACTAATTAAAGGTACAGATGATTTAATTAACCCTGGGATATTACAGATACTTATTCATGCACTCCTCATGAAATGCAAAGTCAATCCTGGTGGAATATGGAGTTGCCAATGTAACAAGACGAGAGTCAGTAGAACCACCAAGCAAACGCTTGGCCATATTGCTTGTCCTAGTAACCAGAATATTATTGCAATATCTTGGCATTTTCTATTTCCAACGAGCTTTTTAAGTTTACAAGAATTTCAGCTGTCAATTTCGGCTTGCCTTCACTGACAAGATATTTCAACTAAGCAGACAAAGGAATTGATTTCTTCGCATTTTCAAAGAGTATTGAATGAAGTAGAAAGCAAATGAGTGGTAAAAGTAAGCACAGACAGAAGCCTTTCAGATGAGAAATTCCATCCAAACAGCAGCTTCCTTAAATGCTCTCTTCTTCTTCATTAATAAATAGGTAACACTTGACAGATTGACAACCTGCTGACAATTAAAGCCAGAAGTCAACTGACAAAGGAGGAAGAGTGGGGGGGGTGGAGGTGAGGGAGTGGAGAAGAGAACTTAAGAGAGTGCGGGGTCGGGGAAGGAGAGAATTAGAGAAGAAACCAGTTTAATAAGGATTTGTGGATTAAAAAACATTTTACAAAGACAATGAAAATGTGAAGATTAATGATGCAGGAAAGAAAAGAAAAACAGAAAGACATAAAACAAAGTGTTTTCAGGAAGATATTTGGGAATTGGTTCTCGGACAAAGAAACATTGGCCTTCACACCATTTGGAAGAACTTTGATCCAATAAACAAAGGAAGAAAAAAAAAAATAATAAAAGACCCCCCACCACCACTCCCACCTGTCAGTTTGTTAATAAAAATCACTTTGAATATATGATTAGTTATGCAAGTATTGAATAGCCTAAATGATTGAAATCATGTAATTAACCACAAAATGCAATTCACTAAATTTTGCATAATTGGCTATAAATTATATTTAAATATGGTTAATAAGGAAGGAATTCCAACCGTGTTTTGTGGTTTGCTACCTCAACGGCTCCTTTATAGGATCCAGTGGCTAAAGACATCATCAGGAGGAACCACGTCTGGCTTCGGCCCCTACTCCTCTACCGTTTTCGATGTGGTGGGGCTCCCCCTTTCAGAGATGTCTTCAGTTCTGGTGTTGAGTGCATTTCCTCTTTCTCCTTCTTTCTTCTGTTCCCTGGCCTCAACGAGTGTCAGTGGGCGACTGATCATCCTGCCAAATTTCCCTTTAAATACTCGCTGGTAAGGTTCCAGCAGCCAGCACCAGCTTGTTGTCACATGACACTTTAGTTGGTCGATAAATTAAGTACCAGTTGCATACTGGAGTCAATTTAATCGACTGCCCCCCACTCCTCAAAAATTTCAGGCCTTGTGCCTCGAGTAGAAAAGAATATTTCGACATTTAATTCCCAATTTGTGTAATTTTTCTGCTGTGACATGACTCATCTCCCCTTGTATCCCTTTCTGCCGACATCTGAGCACTCAATAGCTTGAGAAATAAATATTTAGACTAACAGCAAACACACAAAGGCAGCCTTAGAATTCATAAAGTTCTGCTCACTTTACTTAGCGACACAAAAGCACTCAGTTTATTCTGTATGTGCGTGTGTGAGAGAGAGAGAGAGAGAGAAGAAGGAAAAGGAGGTAATCAGAATTTTGGATAATTATTTATTTAGTCCTTTCATCTCGTTACATGAGATTAATCAGGCATCTCATTCCTGATTGAATCTCTGAAACAAGATGAAAATGCTAAATAAATAATTATCCAAAATTCTGACTGCCTCCCTTTTCTTGATATATCAAATCTGTACACCACTTCAAACAATCTACACACACACACACACACACGTAAACGAAGATATTGTAATTAACACGGCAGTGAACTGGAATGCACACCTAATACATACGGGAAAAATATCACACTGAAAAACTTCTAAAAGGTTCAAACACGTGACTCTAAACATGAGATTGCATTACTTTCCCACTGAGATATACAACAGATTTCATGCTCTAGTCCTTATCCTACACTCTAACATCATCATCACCATCATTTGACATCCATTTTTCATGCTCGTAAGCTGGAGAGCTGCCCCAGACTCCAATTGTCTGTTGTGGCATGGTTTCTACAGTTGGATGCGCTTCCTAATGTCAACCACTTTACAGAGTGCACTCAATGCTTATCGTGTGGCACTTACATCGGTGCTTTATACATGGCACCAGAACAGATGCTTTTTATGTGGCACCTTCAGGGATCTTTTTATGTGGCACCAGAATGGATGTCTTTTACATGATGCCAGCACAGGTGCTTTTTTTTTTTACATGGCACCAGTCTCTTATAATATTTTTTTTTATAACAAATTGTGCTCCAAAAGTAAAATACTTCAGTTGAAAGAAAATGAGACAAGTTTATATTTGGTGCAGTTCACTTAGATAAATTAAAACCATTTTTCTTCTTCAGCTTTCTATTTCTTCAGGAAAAAAAAAACCCCAGCAAACATGAAAGGATATTGAAATCAACAAATTTGGCTGATGCTGTAGAAATGGTTTTTTAGTGATATATTTGTAGAAAGTAATGTAATGCAGTGAGAGAGAGAGAGAGAGAAAGAGAGAGAGAGGGGGGAGGACAAAGTGGAAATGTTGTACTAACTTAAAATTAGGTGTCTGTAACTGAAATCTTCAATAATAAATGAAACTTGAAAACCACTTTTGATAAAAAAATATACTAAAGTTATCATTTTTAACGATTTTCTAAACAGTGCTTCTTTTAGTAATAGTTACACATTCCAGACTAATTAATAAGCAGCTTTCTTTATTATAGTATAGATAACGATAATTAGTAACTGCTGTTTGATGTAACATGACTTCTAAACTGATATATCAGAACTGCATTTTATGTTTATTTGTATACATGTCTATGATGTGTCAGCTCATATCTTTCCTTTTGCTATCAGAGATCGTCAACATGGAAGTCGTATCAAGTCAACACTGAGTGTTTGGTGAAAATATTTTGGTTTGCAGAAGTCCAAACTGTTGTTTAGTCACAGAATTGCCAACAGGAAATCACTGCAGTGTGTCTGTCTCCAGCGAATCCAAAAATTAGCAGATTTCCCAGGAGTTTAACTGCAGCAGCAACTGCTCTACTCCATATTGAGCAAATAGACAGTTTAACCCTTCGGTGACCATATTCCTAACCAGAATACATTCCTTATGTGTGTTTTAATTAATTTTGAAAATAATTAATCGGTTTAATTCTTTATATACAAAACTGAGATCGCCTCTGTGTCTATGATACCAACTTTGTTATTTCAAATTAAAACACTTCTTCAAAATTCCAGGTTAATTTAAATTCCAAATATTAGCTTAATAATGACAAAGTCATTTTACTATATTCTTCATATTTCCAAAATTAATGGAAACAAAGACAGTATATGCTAACAGTGATGTAGTAACAAAAGGGTGACGCTGATGTCTGGAAGGTTTATTTGAGATATTAAAATGTGCAATTTTATATCAAAGAACCAGAAGCAGTCTCAGACAGGATGGTATAAGAATATAAGAAGGGTAAAAAAAAAGGATTTAAGCCCATATTGATCCAATTAATCTATAGTAATCACTCAAAACTGACTGAGAGAGTTGAAGATAAGGACTGCTTGAGATCCTGGTTCAACTGAACAGGTTAACCAAGGCTACTAGCAAACCATATTACTGTTCTACATAAAAGTAAGCCAACAAGTCGACATCAGTGGAACAGAGCTGAGTCTGATTGAGTTGACAGAGGTGTCAGCGTTGCCATCAAATAACTGACAGGTGGAATCCCACTACACAACTCTTGACAGTTCTGTTAAGCTGCTTGCTTTTCCATTGCTGCACAAATCACACCTCAACAAGAAACAATCAGACAAGGCGAATGTTTCTTGGGAACTGACTTCCAATGACTGAAAATACATCCAAACAAAAATTTCCTTTTCTTCTTTCGCTTTTTTTTTGTGAAGAAAAAAAGACCAATTATACTTTGAAGAAAATAAATTATACTGAATAAATTGAGTGTTATTGTTAATAAATTCAAAGAAAATTAAAAGTTCTGAAATGAAACAAAACAAATGAAAACATCCGATTCCCCCCCTTCTCTTCCTTCCACACTAGTTATCTCTATGTAATATTAGAAACCAGAAAAATCAACACTTCAACCATTTTCAATCAGCCTTGCAGTGAAATAATGGAAGATTTCAATTCTTCTCATGCTTTTCTTTGTTTTCCATTCACAGAAAAAACAAAAACACACTTTGTTTTGTTTTACAAATATATATATATATATATATATATATATATATATATATATATATATATATGTATGTATGTATGTATGTATGTATGTATGTATATGTGTGTGTGTGTGTGTGTATATATTGTTGAATCCTGGTTGAAAATTCATTCAATTTTTCCTTTACTTAAATCAAACCAACAAGATAATATGCAGTTTAGTTGTTTAGATTTTCAATTACTTTTTCTTTCTTTTCCACTCAGTTTTGCTTTGATAAACAAACAAAAAAAAGAACGAGAGGAAGAAAGAAAGAAAGAAAAAATTCTGTTCAAAATATTAAAATGATAGAAAGAAAAGAGAGAAGAAGAAGCAGAGAGTATAATAATGCTATTTCTATAAATGGAAAAAATTATATTGCGTTATTGTATTTCTTCTTCTTTTTTTTTACATTATCTTTGTTTTCAGTTTTTAATACAAATAAGTACAGAAAAAGGAAAATGCAAACCATTTAAATACAAACTACTACTACTACCACCACCACCACCACCACCATTACTGCTGCTGTCGTTACTACTACTACTGCTGCTGCTGCTGCTACCACCTCCACTACTATTACTACTATCACCACCACCACCACCACCCATCATCATTACTATTGGTACTGTTACCATAACATTTTAAAGAACACTTCCAAAACACAAAACGTTCAAAAACCTAAAAGATTTCTCAATTGCAAAGTCCAAGAGTCTGTGAAAATCAATGAATATTTTTCATTGTGAAACTCGTTTAGAATTTGGCAAAATGAACTTAATTGAAATAAATGAGCAATAAAGTGGATGGGGCAGCGGGGGGGGGGGGGACGAGAAATAAGAACATTATCAAATGAGGGGGGAAACTGTAAGAAGTGGTTAAGAAATATGTTTCACAACCACATGTTCTGGGTCAGGGTTCAATCCCACTGCACAGCACCTTGGGTAAATGGCTTCTATTATAGCCCCAGGCTGACCATAGACAGGGGAATAGATTTGGTAGACGGAAACTGAGTGGAAGCCTGTCCTGGGCAACCTGCAGCCCACGGGATTTTCTCAATGGCAAACCAACAAAAAATTACCTTGAATTTTGTTTTAGTGGAGTGGCCCACCTGATGATGCTGAGCTATATCTCATTGCGGCTTGGTTCTCAATAAAGACTGTCCACGCCAAGTGTAAACAATTTTGGACAAGATTAGGGAGGGAAATGATTTCCAGAAAGAGAATGTAGGGAAAAACCAGAACCTTTTCAAATATTTCTTTCCCAAAATATTCACAAGAAACCAGTGTTGATTAGTTATCCTTATCTCTCAAAATGCTTAATGAAAAATTTCAATCACTGCTAATCCAGTCTAACGAAGCTGCAGAATCGCAGACACCATAGCAGTGTGTTTCAATGATCTACGGTTGTTGGAACCATAAGATCCTGATAGTGTTTCTATGATCAATATTTGGAATCATAGATACCATAAGAATTGTGCTTCCGTGATCTTTGCCTGGAACAAAGTAGACCAACCTGTGCTACTCCGGATTAACAAACAATAAAATGCAACACTTGACACAGGATTAGGATTACAGCTGATTCATACAGAACTACATGTTTTGCATGTATGGAAGGCCATAATATATACACACACACACACACACACACACACATCACTGTATTGAACAGATTATTCGATGTTTATATCCCATGAGTCACATGATGCTACCCTGCAGGGGTGAGCAGGCCAAATCCCTCTCGAACACAATACCCAATCCATTGCTGAGTTCCCCACTTACACCTGAGTGGACTGGAGCACCACAAAATTAAGTATTTTGTTAAAGAAGACAACACACCACTGATCTGGGAATTGAAACCACAATCTTTGTGATCACAAATGCAACACTCTAACCACTAGGCCACACACCTCCACAATATACATTCATACATACATATATATCAGGGACATGCCACTTGGGTAGGCAAGGTAGGCAGTGCCTAACCTGAATAAAACAGATCACTGTAACTCGTAGGACAAGGCCCCTCAACTGAGAGGGGGTGTAGGAGGGAAGGAGGTAATTTTATGCCAGGTGCTTCGCTGGAGGAGAGAGGCCAAGTTACTCCAGTTGGAAAAAACAGAAAAGATGGTGGAAAAGACATGTGAGGAAGGACTTAACTCTTGAGAGTGTGTAAATATAAATGGCAAAATATGCAACAGGAACTCTGATGATTTAATAAGTACAGGTGCTTAACTCAAGTTTTCATGCTATTGAGCAAAGAGGGAAAAAGTCCCTTCGCAGAAATGATGCTCGTTGACTTTAAGTATGTACAATGTGTTACGTATTCCTAACAGCTGGGAGAACTGAAGTATATAAGATTAAGGGCCTTGTCCTGCACCGAGAGGAAAGAAATAAGGTGACTACAATAGAACTATGCTTTAAAAAGCTATGGACTGATACTGTAATACTTCATTGAGTCCATTATTTTACATCTACTGTCATGTGAGTACGAAGACCTGGTACCTTCTAAACCAAGATAACTGTACAGTAGTAACAGTAGTAATAGTAGTAGTAGTAGTAGTAGTAGTAGTATCAGCAGCATGTTTACAAGTACGTCAGTGATTAGAACAGCTTATGTTAGTAATTTTTCACCACAACAAAATCAGCATCGATATTTGGCGAGATTTCAAAAACTTTGAACTGCAGCCAAAGTAACACAACTCCACCAGAAGTTTCAATTGAAAGGAGAAAAAAAGGGGAGGAAAAAAATGAATACTGCATCTTTGTAGTATTTTTGATGTGTGTCTTTAAAAGGGAATCAGGTCCTTCAGCAAATGTAAAAAAGATGAAGGTTGCACGCCCCACAATGGTCTATGAATTGATTCATAGTGTACACCAGAGCATTTTTTGTGAAAAAACATACAATTTTAGTCTCATTGTGGAAAGATGATTAACCCTTCCGACACCAACACAACTGAGGCTGCTCCTGGTTCTATGATAGAAACTTGCTGTTCTAATTGATCTTAATTTAACTCTTTAGCATTCAGACTATATTCCCTGTCAACCTTCCTCTGATATTGCTGCACCTCTTATGTCTCCATAGCTTGCACTGGGTACACTTTATGGAATTTCTACCTACGCCTTTTCTACATATTGAGCAGGGCCATCTCCCTGGAGAGATTTAGGATTTGTCTGTTTTCCTACTTACTAAGACTTAGGTTTTTGCTAAATTAACTCTGAGGCCCTTTGATTCTAGACCTTGCTTCCACTCCTGAATTTTCTTTTTCAGTTCTGGTAGTGATTCAGCAATAAGAACAAGGTCATCAACAGTCTGACTTCAATTCCTCTGAAGGACTATGGTGAACAAGAAAGGGCTGAGAACTGATCCTTGGTGAACTTCCTACCTGTACACTGAATTCATTGCTATACTCCTTGACAATCCTCACCTTACTGTCAGCTCCCTGTACATGGTTTGTACAGCTCTCATCAGCCATTCCTTTATCCCTAGTTTCTACAATGACCACTAGATAAGGGATCGGGGGACCCTGTCAAAAGCTTTCTCCATGTCAACAAAAGCCAAGTTTATTTTTGGGCTCGGAACTTCTCCTGCAACTGTCTTACCAGGAATATAGCATCAGTGGTGCTTCTCCCTGGCACAAAACCAAACTGCATCTCATCTAGCCTAACTTTCTCCCTAACACCATATCAATCATTAACCAAATATCAACAATGAATACAAAAGAATAAACTGGAGATTCTTTTTGATGGTTTTGGCTTAATTAAAATGAAGCAAATTTATCAAATTCAAGTTGTCAAAATGCAATAAATGTGAAAACTAACATTTTGAAATTAATTTTATGTTTTGTATTGATTTGGTTCTGGATTCTTTCAATCCTCAACGGGAAAAAATGGATCAATCAAACAAAACCATTGTCTTCAAAGAACTAATGAATCTGATTATAAAGGCTAACGAGAATAGAACATGTGTGTATTTATAATGTTGTAAGCTCATCCATAACAGGTGAGACAGACAGGTAATACAAGAGACCTGTCTTTTGTAACAGAGAAAATAGACAAATTGTGAAGAATAGAAATTCCTGCTTAAATTGGCTGCAGTTGATTGTTAAACATTAGTTACAATACTAGTTTCTATCGTATTCTCTTAGAAGCCATTTTTAATGTAAAAATTAGATTTTCTTTTATAAGTGACATATGAGAGAGAATGGGAAGAGAGAGAGAGAGGGAGGGAGAAAGAGAATGAAGGCAAAGAGAGGGAGAGAGAAAGAAAGAGAGGAGGAGAGTTAGATTTGAATGAATAAAAGAACATTCCATTTGAGTTCGCTTGTTTATTATTTTAGCTGCCTTTTAATACTTTGAACAAGAAAAGTGACTACGTCTGCTCCAAATTTTAGAATTCCTAACTGCAAAAATTGGGTTTTACCCCAAGGCATTGACAAAAACCAAGATGTGGAGGCACACCAAGTGACTTTTTACAAAAGACATTTTCCACATTTAATTTTTTTTCACATATTTCATCAAATCACTCTTTGCAGAGCAAGAATCAAAAATACTTTCAGTGGTGGACATGAAAACAATTCCCACAGGAAATATCGGAAAAATATTGCAGAAGGAGAAAAAAATATTGGTTTCAAATTTTAGCACAAGGAGTAAATTGTCACTGTTGTCGTTTTAATGTCTACTTTCTCGTGCTTGCATCGGTTAAATGAGAGTATGCTGTAGCAGGGATTTCTAGGGCTGGATGCCCTTCCTGTCACCAACCCGTTTCAATGTGAGGTAATAATCTGCCAGTCTATCAAACAAACAACCCCAATATGGTTTTGTGGAGCGAGAACAAACAAGGCCAACAGCAAAGCCGATGTCTACAACCAGTGAGTAGAAAACAAAATCACTTACACAAATACACACACAAGGCCTTGGTTGACCCAGGGTTGTAGAAGACACATGCCCAAGGTGCCATGCAGTGGGATTGAACCTGAAACTTCATACTTGACAAGCAACTTCTTAACTATACAGGCATAAAGAAATAAAGTACAGAACAGCAAATTCATGAGAGTTGATTTTTAAGGATCAACAGACACGACATAATTCCAGTATGGAAGCATTTAGTATTCAACGTGATTTTCTAAGCTGCTAATTACAGTGCAAAGGTGGTTGGGAGATTTTCATTCACAATTGCTTGCAAACAAGTTTTTAAATGTTTTCAACTTTATTGCTACATGTGTAAAACATTCACTGGAATTTATCAAAGAATGCAAAACCGCAACAAATAACTGCCACATAATGGAACCAAACAGATGTCAGTCAACAGTCAGCCATTACCATTATTATTATTATTATTATTATTATTACCATTATTATTATTACCATCCCTCTTTTCTGCTTCATCATAAATCTTAACTACAAACCGCTCTATACAGAAACGTATGCTCTGGACCCGTTATACAATTTGTTGAGTAGCTTTTGTATGACTCGTTAGCTTTTGTCTGCATTAGCAATTACTAATGTTCACATTATAATAGGTCGTTCTTTGTATACATTTAGCCCCCACCCCACCACCTCGGCAATAAAGAGACGCTCTTTCTCAACTCTTATAATTAACGTCTGTCCAAATGGTTTGCTTTCATTTCCCAATCTATTTGTGCAGCTTCTCCCTAGATTTTGTAACCTGGCTGTCTTCAACAATAGTTTTAGCGAAATGATTCTAATATTGGTTGATTATCATTGATTGGTAGCATATTGTCCAACATGTGCAACACCCTCACAGGTGATCTTGTCTATATTTCCCCTCATCTTATGATGTGATGGTCATAAATACTCCAAGTAAGATATTGGTTGAGGATGGGTGAAAAATCTTGCTTTAGTGTAGCCTTGATCAATTTGGTTTAACTGAAAGCTCTCAATAAGGTTGACCTTCACTGATTGGCAGCTAGTTTCAATCCTGTTTCCAGTAGCTACATTGCTTCAATGTACAGTGGTAGGCCATTCCTAGAATGTGGAATAAGATCAATGCCAGTATATGCAAATGGCATCACCGTAATAGTGTTGGACACTCTTGAAGCCAAAGTAAATGGCATTGTTCTAAAGGAATATGAAGCAGTGACAAGATCAACTCAGACAAAGATGTGGATTTGTAACTGAATACCTGGACAGTGTACTGGAACAGCGGACAGACAAACTGGTTAATCTACTTGGGGGGGGGGGGGTCTACATTAGTCTGAATCTCCTGGTAGATAGGAACTAAGACAAGGTAATGAACAGAGTGGCTAGTCTAACAAAAGAAATGAAATGAGAGGATTACAATCTCTGAAAAGTCAGATAGAAATGGTAAATGCATGATGGTGCTGCATAAAAAGCACCCAGAATACTCTTCTAAAGTGGTTGGCATTAGGAAGGGCATCCATCCATAGAAACCATACCAAAACAGACAAATGGAGCCTGGTCAAGCTCTCCAGCTGGCCAACTCCTGTCAAATTGCCCAACCCTTGCCAGCATGGAAAACGATGATGATGATGATGATCACTTCCATTACAGACTGTCATCTGACTCTTCAGAGCACAGTAGTTGGTGAATCTTGCCACCTTGTATCATTTTATTTCCACTTAGAACATTTGAAACTTGGTGCAGATGTAAAATCTATGAAGAGTTTCTTAATTGCTTACTGAGTGTCTTAGTGCAGTGCCTCAAAGAAAATGTGATATCACTTGTAAGTAAATAAACGAGAATCATTAGTATTAGGATGGAAACAAAACTATTTCAAGATGGATTTTCTTAATGCAACTGTTTTGGCACAGGGCCAGCTACAGGCTTCAACTTGGTGTAAATGATGTTGTGAATGAATTGGCATCATCACTATCACCACTGTCATCATCATCCTTCTTTTAACATCCACCTTTCCATGCTTGCATGGGTCAGATGGAATTTGTTGCTGCAGATTTTCTATGGCTGAATGCCCTTCCTGTTGCCAACCTTTGCTTTCAAGAGAAAGTAATGTTTTCCTATGACCAGCCATACTATCACAAAAGGTTAGAAACAAACAACACCACTTGTGTACAACTGTTGTATGATGTTAAGAGGACACACACACACACACGATGGGCTTCTTTCAGTTTGTCAACCAAATCCGCTCACAAGGTTTAACCCTTTAGCATTTAAATGGGCCAGATCTGGCTCAAATATTCTACTTATTTTATCCAGATCTGGCCTCTCACACTTACTTACAATGTCATTCTAGAAAAATTAACAGACACATCATCAAAATCTTGAAGGCATGAGATAATGCTTAATTAATTAAAAACAATGTGAATAAATAAGCATTACATTTGACAAAGTAATCTGAATGTTAAAGGATTAAATTACTTTCAGACATTCTGTGATATATTGTGTCCCTTATGTCACAGGTCTCAAAAGAATCAAGTTGAGTAAAATTGCCAACACTGAGGCCCTTTACTGCCAAATGGTCATGTTTTCACCCTGAATAGGATTGCTACATCTTTGGGTGTGTCTGGGGGGTATGACCTTAACCCTTTAGCATTTAAACCAGCCATATCAGGCCTGAATATACTACTTGTTTTATGTTGATCCTGATCGGATCTGGCCTCTTACACCTACCAAAGTAATGTTTATAACCAGAAACAAATTCTGTGCATGACTGTCAAATGAGAATAATAGGTGAGTATGCCACACAGATATTAAATTTAATAAAATTGATACAAAAGCACAAAGTTAGGAACTTGGTGGTGGTGGTCAGGGGACAGTTGATTAAATTCAAACCCAGTACTTTACTGTTAACTTATTTCCTTGACTCTGGAAGGGTGAAAGGCAGAATTAACTACGGTGGGATATAAATTAAACTAATACTACAAATAACACATAGCCATTGTCAGTCCAGTGGTATCCAACCATTTCATAAAATATTCTTTGTATGGTGTACACCAATACTGTTGAATATGATGAGAGCACACACACTGGAAGAATTTCTAGTCTTAATAACAATACAATATGAAACACAATTTAGATGTAAATTTAAAGGAAAATATTTGAAAACTAGTCTAGAAAATTAGAGAATTCTAGTGTTTAACTTGGGCCCTGATTGTGAAGAATGTTCTGTAGAAAACCTCACCACACACAATGCTTTTAATGAAAAAAAAAAAAAAAAATCTTTCAGCAAAATGATTTTGGGCAGATGTGAATTTAACCATAAAGTACTTGAAAACTAGTTGAGAAAATTTGGAAATTTTTGTGCTTAACTCAGGACCTCGTCGTCTCTTCTGACTGTTGACAATTGCCACTTATTGTCTAAGATAGACAAGAACAGCACTCGTGGTCGAGACGAGGTTACTTCCCTTTGAAAACATAACATTCGAACGCATGCCACGACCAATATTAGATTTATTAACAGGAATACACGTCAATTAAAACTGGGATTCTTTTCCCTCAAGCTTCACTCTTTAAGTACTTGGCTTCTCTATCTTAAATGCTGTCCAACTCAACACCTCTCTTCTAAAACTACATTCATATCCTCTTTTTATAACAACTTTACATTTCATCAAGAAAACTTTTAGCTATGATCCCTAAAAAACAAAAGGTCGTTACAAATCCACCCCAACTTAGTATTC
The DNA here is from genome assembly GCF_046866305.1 of Octopus bimaculoides. Taxonomy (NCBI): domain Eukaryota; kingdom Metazoa; phylum Mollusca; class Cephalopoda; order Octopoda; family Octopodidae; genus Octopus; species Octopus bimaculoides. The sequence goes on from NC_142951.1 coordinate 1,158,143, forward strand.
CCTTTTTTTACCTACAACTTTTCTGCTACTTGAATTCCTCATACAACATTTTTACCAAACTAATCTCCCTCGTGAACACTCAACACAGCTTTTAATTCTTTCATCAAGTATCTCCGTCTCCCTCGTTTACTCAGCTCCCCGATTCAACACTAATTACAGATTCCCATCTAAGATAATTACGCACTAATTTTAAAAAATTAACCCACAATAACTCTTCATAAAACATATTACACCATTCGTCTGAAATTATGAACTTCTTTAACAATTTATATCTCTTTTGAACTATGACAACCATTAGTTTCCAAAAACTAATTCCTAACCTCCAGCGTTACATTCAATTACCAGAGTTACTATCAGTCTTAATAGTTCCCCACACATCTCTCTCTCTCTCTCTTTCTCCTCACAATGAGTTTACAACTCAGTGATTTCACTGTCTTTACTGGTTCCTTTCTGATTTCACCAATTCACTTCGTATTATCTCCCCTTGACCTATACTTAAAACTTCATTATCAACTCTTTTACTCGTTTCAATCATTTGACTGTGGTCATGCTGGAGCACCGCCTTTAGTCGAGCAAATCGACCCCAGGACTTATTCTTTGTAAGCCTAGTGCTTATTCTATCGGTCTTTTTTGCCGAACCGTTAAGTTAAGGGGACGTAAACACACCAGCATCGGTTGTCAAGCGATGTTGGGGGGGACAAACACAGACACACACATATATATACATATATATGACGGGCTTCCTTCAGCCTGTCCACCAAATCCACTCACAAGGCCCTGGTCGGCCCGAGGCCATAACAGAAGACACCCGCCCAAGGTGCCACGCAGTGGGACCGAACCCGGAACCATGTGGTCGGCAAGCAAGCCACTTACCACACAGCCACTCAACAGAGACATTTTAATTAAACCATTCGTTATCTTACCCTAAATTAATCAACACGCTCACTAATACAACCAGGGTTGATAATAATATTGGCAGAGATAATTGATTTTAATCAGGAATGTTCTTCTAAATTAGGCCTTGCACCTAAAAGAGGGTTCAACTGTTGTCACTACTCTATAGGCACAGGTGTGGCCATGTGGTAAGAGGCTTGCTTCACAACCACATGGTTCTAGGTTCAGTTCCACAGCATGGCACCGTGGCTAAGTGTTTTTTCTACTATAGCCCTGGGCCAACCAAAGCTTTGTGAGTGTATATCATACATGGAAACTGAAAGAAGCCCATTGTCTGTCTGTGTAACTTTCTATTTGCTCTCCATCACCATATTACAACCAGTGTCGGGTTTAATTACGTCCCTGTAACTTAGCAGTTCGGCAAGAGATCAATAAAAATGTACCAAGTTTTAAAAAAAAAACTACTGAGGTTGGTTCGTTCAACTAAAACTCTTTGAGGCAGTGCTCCAGCATGGCCACAGTCCAATGACTGAAACAAGATAAAAAGTTTAGCACAATGGAGGGATGACAGTCATTGGAGAGTGTAGAACATTGGTGAGTAGCTTGCTTACTAACCATGTGGTTCCAGGTTCAGTCCCACTGCATGGCACCTTGGGCAAGTGTCTTCTACTATAGCCTCGGGCCGACCGAAGCCTTGTGAGTGGATTTGATAAACGGAAACTGAAAGAAGATCATCGTATATATATATATATATATATGTGTGTGTGTGTGTGTGTGTTTTCTCTCCACCATCGCTTGACAACCGATGCTGGTGTGTTTACGTCCCCGTAACTTAGCGGTTCGGCAAAAGGGTCCAATAGAATAAGTACTAAGCTTACAAAGAATAAGTCCTGGGGTCAATTTGCTTGACAAAAGGTGATGCTCCAGCATGGTCGCAGTCCAATGACTGAAACAAGTAAAAGAGTAAAAGAGTTGTTTTACTTGGTGGTGGAGGAGGAATTGGCAGCGCCAATGGCCTTCTGCAGGATTTCTGGCACTGGTGAGATTGACGATAATGTTCCACTTAAATACAACTACAGGAAAGAGATTTTTGAGGGCCAACGTTATGGGAAGAGAGGTTTGTGTATAGGGGTTAATCAGGGGTCTGGAAACATGAAAATAAATACAGGGGTAGACATAACTTTTTTTCATTATTTTTAATCAGCAGAAAGTTATAAAACTCACTCAGAGTTTCAGTCTGTAAGTGCCATGCATGAAACTCTTAGCTCTTGAGATACTTTCATAACTTTCTGATGATTAAAAATAATAATAATAATAATAAAGGTGGAAGGAACCTGTGGAAGAGGTAGACCCAGGAAGACATGGGATGAAGTGGTGAAGCACAATCTTCGAATGTTAGGCCTCACAGAGGCAATAACAAGCGGCCGAGACCTTTGGTGATATGCTGAGCTTGAGAAGACCCATCAAGCGAAGCGAGATTGTAGTCGTGGCCAATGCCAGTGTTGTGTAACTGGCCCATTAAAAGCTCTACTAAATACATCACAATGCTGGAAATCCTTTTCTATTGCCAGCAGGTATCTCAGGTCACAAGCATTTCATCCCTTAATCTGTACGCATCACCTGAGTGAGGTAGTGAGGGCTGAACTAATCTTCCCCTGTGAAAGGGTTCCACTTGCAGTCTTTCATCAACCACAACCACCTCGAGCTTGTTTCAGTTGCCATGTCTGTCTCCTTGGTGGCTTTCTTCAGTTGTCTGAGTTGCAGACTTATCTTCTGTAGGAAACAGTGCACCAATCTAGCTGGAAAACCGAGGCAGCTGACTTCAAAGGGGAACAAGGCTGCATGCCATCCCTTGACAATGGCCTCATCAACCAAGACCTGATATTTGTTTTCTTTAACTACCTGTGATATTTAGACTCAGAGGGGAGCCAGATTAAACAAAAGCCCATATTTAGTCCTTTCATATTCATAATAAAATTGATTCATAAACTATGAACCAAGTATATTTCTGTCAGCTCAGTGGACATAAGTGATCTTGTTCAAAGTTAGAAATCATTATTATTATTATTATTTAAAGCAGTAAGGTGACGAACTAGCAGAATTGTTAGCATGCCAGGCAAAATGCTTGGCAGCATTTCACCGATTTCTATGTTCTGAGTTCAAATTCCACCAAGGCTGACTTTGCCTTTCATCCTTTCAGGGTCGATAAAACTGGTACCAGTTGAACATGGAGTTCAATGTAATTGACTTATCCCCTCCCCCAAAATTGCTGGCCTTGTGCCAGAATTTGAAACCATTATTATTTAAGATGGTGTTGTTAGCCAGACAAAATGTTTAGTGGTATTTTGTGTGTCTTCATATTCTAAGTTCAAATGTTGCAGAGGTTGAGCTAATACTGGGGTCGAGTCAATCAACTAGCCCCCTTCCCCAAAAAATTTCAGGCCTATAGAAGAAACAATTATTATTATTATTAATTTAACAATAAATACAAGCAACTGTTTCATAATTTAGTAACAAAACTTACTATTTAGTGTTTTACGATTTAAAATGTTTTCTTGCTGTGATATCTGCAGAAATGTGCTGGATTAAGAAAAAAAAAACTTTCTTCACTGCAGGAATTCCAATGAGGAAGCTGTTGAAAGAAACATAAAAAACATCATCGTTATTATTTATTACTATTAATTAATTAATCAATTAATTGGTTGTTATACATTACAAACAATTATCATCATCACCATCACCGTTAGCACTTTAGTAAAACAGATTAAAGTAAAAGCTGCAATGAAAATAATTAACATAAGAAATGCCATTCGATCACAAGTTTAGTTGATTGTATTATTGAGTTGCTGACTTTGGCTTCCCCCCCCCCCACACACACACCTGACAGTTCTACAGAAACTATCAGCAATATATATACACGTACAACTGGGACTACATCATCTCACCTGTGTTCTATTGATGATTGTTAACAAATCAGGGTCAACACATCATCGTTAAACCTTCTACTCACTTTGAGACAGATCTAATTAAGAAGATTTTGTTTTCCAAAAATCAAAAATAAAGTGCAATTAAACAAATAAACAAAACAAAAAAGTAGAGTAAAAATGGAACTCAAATTCCATTAATATTATTATCATAATAATTGTTTAGCATCATGTTGTTGATGATGATGATGATGATGATGATGAAGACCAACTCACTTCGCTGAGGAGACAACGAATGTAACGAACGATAAGAATTACTATCAACAGTTATAAATAAAAAGAATTTTCGCTAAAGTAATCTTTAATTAGATAGCAATCGTCAGTTTGTTCAGCACTGCTGCCTTGTTTGGCTACGATGAAACAGGATGAGGAGCGTGCCAGAGGTCTGAGCTAATCAATACTTCAACATCTCCCTTGCAGTCTAACTTCAAGACAACACGGAGCAAGTTAACT
>NC_142951.1:1319973-1339973 GCF_046866305.1 Octopus bimaculoides
ACTGAGGCGGCGAGCTGTCAGAATCTTTAACACGCCGGACAAAATGCTTAGCGGCATTTCATCCGCCTTTTATGTTCTGAGTTCAAATTCCGTCGAGGTCGACTTTGTCTTTCATCGTTTCAGGGGTCGATAAAAATAAGTACCAGTTACATACTGAGGGATCGATGTAATCGACTTACCCCCCTCGCGATCGCCAGAGAAATATTTGTGATTGTAATTAGAGACATCAAAGGAATCGGACGAATATTCTGGAATTTTCAAGCAAAGGATTTAAAATCAAAGTTAAAAGCATTATTAATTTGTTTTAAATAAAAGGTACAAAATAGTTTTGATTAGAGTTTGGTACTTGACTAAATACTTTTTGTTTTATTGACCCAGTAATAATGGAAAGGCACAATTGACCTCGGCAGGATTTGAACTTTGAACGTAAAAACTTAAATAACATTTTCGATTGCATGTTTATTTTTGTATGTGATTGATAATCCAGTTCGCTTCTGGAACCTCAAAATATATCAATGATCTTAATTTGGCATACTTATACAAGTGTGTCCTCTTCGATTTTGTTTCCTCATAACTTTCAGAAATTCTCATGAGAAAACAAGGTTCCGTTTGGGGTCACAATTGTGTAGGGATGTCCTAATTTTTTTTCTCATGTCTGTCTCAAAATAAGAGTAACAAACTAAAGCGAGCCCCGTCCACTTCCTAACACTTACGGGTACCTTCCTAACGCTCTCTCGGGGTACCTTTTGCTGTTATGGTCCTAATTTCCAATTGGCCTTTTAATATATATTATGTTGTCGGTTAATTCCCTAAGGGTTGGGGGTTTCACTAATTTGAACATAAAAAAAATTGACTGATTGTTTTGGATTTATATTTATACATTTATTTAATTGAGAATTTTAAAATTGTTTGTTGAATTTTAAAGTGAACACAGAAAGTAATTTGTTGTAAAGAAGTTGAGTCGAGCCACAGCAAAATGGTAAAGAAGTATTGAATTAATTGGTGTTATGTTAAGATTTTTCCTCTTAAATATCAAATAATGAAGCTAAAATAATCAAATGATAAAAAAAAAAAAAATTCTGATCACCCAAATTAATAAATAAATAGATAAAATAACGAAATTCCAGCCCCTTGGTAACTGAATAATAACGAATTGAGGACAGTAAATGCGACGATAAATGCTGTCCATATTGTCTTTGATTTGGAAATCATTCATTAGCAAGAATTATAATAATAATTTATGAGATAAACCCATGGTCAAATGATTTTAAGAAGATTGAACTAATTTATATTGAACACTCCCTGGCCGACTTTCAGAATATCTCATGTCCCACATAAGTTTGGATTTCCCCGCCCTGGCTGGCATTTTTCAAATTTCTTTTTTTGCATTTCAAATCAATGGGGTTAAGTTTTTTTTTCATAAAAACAAAATTTAATTCCATAATTTTTCAATGTCTGGAACCTAACTAATTAACACAATGTAATTAAGGTGTTTAACGAGAATAATGTCAGAGATTGGCTGAAGGACACACATTTGGTCCCCTCCCCTCAAATAAAGTGTTACCTACACAAGTCCCCGATTTTGTTTCTTTCATAACTTTCAGAAAAATGGGTATTTTTAAAAGAAATTTCCCACAAATACCTTTCAGATATAACGACTCTGGCGGAATTAAAGATAAAAGGGAAATAAAATTAAAAGCTGGTCGCATACACATCACATATATCTACAAATTAAATTTTGAAAAAAAATTGTGATGTGTTTAATATGTATGTGTGTGCAATCACCAATATTTTATTATTATCATTTTCATATTAAATTCCGATATAATTCGAATCTATACCGTCTGAAAGGTATTTGTAGAAAATTTCATTTAAAAATGATTCATTTTTCTAAAAGTTATGAGGAAACAAAATCGGGCGTGGGACACACTTGTGTTGGTTGGTAATGTATGCCCTACTTCACTTTAATTGATTCCGGAAGGACGAAAGACACAAGTTGACCTCGCAAAGAATGCATAACTACAGTTTGATGCCCCAATTTCAAATTTTGTTTCTTCATAACTTTCTGAAAAAGTATATTTTTTAATGAAATTTTGATGCGATAAATTTTCAAGGGTGTAGATTAAATATTATGTTGATAATATTTAACATTTTTTAAAAGGGTTTTGGATCCTTTTCACTCATAACTCTCTTTAAAATGCATTTTCTTTTTGTAAAAATACATTTTCGTGAGTGTAATGTTGATGTTTTATACATATCAATCTGGAAAAATAGTGGAAATTATTGAAGCTACAAAAGTTGAATGGCAGGCGGGACAAATGAGGCGGCGAGAACGATGCGAAACTCGTTAAAAAAAAATCCTTTTCTTCTTAGTTTTTCTAAATTTTATCAACATAAATGTAAGGTACACTGTCGAAAAGTTATCTCTGCAAAGTTTCATTGAAAAATTACAAAATTTTTCAGAAAATTACGAGGAAACGTAGTCGTTGAACACCCGTCTGCAAGATTAACCAACAACAATGTCTAAGTTTGGCAGACGACCACAGATTTGGTTCGACCCCAATCCGACTTTGTTTTATCGATTCTAAAAGGAAATTAAGTTGACCTTGCAAGGGATAGTCCAACGTTTTGCTACTTCCGCCGTTAATAATAATAATAATAATAATAATAATAATAATAATAATAATAATATTGGTTTCAAATTCTGGCACAAGGCCAGCAATTTCGGGGTGAAGGTGGTGGTGGGGTTGAGGTCGATTTACATCGATCCGAGTGTTCAATTGGTATTTATTTTATCGACTCTGAAAGGACGAAAGGCAAAGTCAACCTCGGCAGAATTCGAACTGTGGTTTCTTTTATTTGCCTCGGGCATAGATGAGGGGACATCACAAGGATAGTCTACAATTTATGGGGGGGGGGGGTACATTAAAAATGAAGGGAAGAAAGGGGGGAAAGCGGTGAAATGAGATGGAATTATATGTTGTATATACAAAGTTTGTGAACAGATGAATGATTTTGGGAATAACTCCAATTAGGACCAACGAGGGAATCCCAATAATAAAGGTTTCTAATTTAGACAGAAGGCTAACAATTTTGAAGAGGGCGGGACTAGCTGGTACCATCGACCTAGCACTAGATTGGTACTTTATTTTATCGATCGCAGAGGAGTAAAAGGCAAAGTTGACCTCGGTGAGGTTTGAACTCAGAACGTAAAAAATCGGAAGAAATACTGTGAAGTATTTTCCTGACGCTCGGTATTTCCGCCAATAGTAAATAAAAACGAATAAAGTTGTCGAATGTGTTCGTCAACAATGACCCCTCCCTTGGTACAAAACGGAAGGGACCACATTGAAACGTTCATTTAATTGCCAAAAATAAATCATTTTACAGAAGTGACATATAATTAATTAAACCGAGTTAATTAGCGTTTTATTGTATATTTTATAGACATAAAAACAGCTCGCTTGAAAGTTTTAGTAAAAACATTCGGGGATTCCAGTCATATAGAAAAAAATAATAATTTGTGACTGAACGAGGGAGCCTGTTATTAATAACACTAATTAAATAGACTTAATTACCGTTTTATTGTATATTTTATAAATAATAAACACCGTACTTTAGATGTTTTGTAGACATTTAGGGAATACAGTAGGTCGTTTCTACGTCATTCCTTGTTTTGCAAAGAAGGTCGTTAATGTAGAGACTGGACAAGTTTACCAAAAAAAGATGTTTTGGTTTGAATGTCTAAAAACTATCTTTCACATTTATATAAACAACATAGAGTTGTGAATTGTATGGTGCAGAGGAAACTTTGCAAGATTATAGTTATTTTCTTTCCTCTTATTAAACGAAAATAGGTGAATGATGACTAAAGACTTATTGTCAGTCACGATTAAAGAATATAAAGAAATAAGAATAATAAATGAAGGATGACAACTTCTCATCCCTCACATCACGTCTCCTGTCCTCCATAAAGCTATCTTTAACAGCAGATCAGTTGTGTCAGAGACGTTCCAACTGTGACCATTCCGTGTTTTTTTCAGACATAGTATAAAAATTTTTTTAAATGGGTAGAAAACGAATATGAAAACCAAAATTTGAGAGAACTTCCGGAAAATTCACACGATTGAGGGAAAAAAATCGGATCTTGTGAATTTTCCGAAAGTCCTCTCCCCACCCCGTTCCCCGTTCATTTGCACAAATTTTTGTTTTCATTCGTTTTCTGCACGTTTTTTTACACCTAATAGACAATTTCTTTTTTCGTTTTGGTGACCTGGTGCTAAACGGATCGTGTGAATTTTCCGATAGTCCTCTCCCCACCCCTTCGGAAAACATTTTCCTGCAAATATCTTTATAATCGTAATCTATGCTGCTTGAAAGGTGTTTCTGTAAAATTTCATTGAAAGATTTCCATTTTCCTGAAAGTTATGAGGGGGAAAATCGGATCGCGTAAATTTTCCAAAATCCTCTCCCCACCGCTTCAGAAAACATTTTCCCCCAGAAATTTCTTTATAATCGTTATCTGTGCCATTTGAACGGTATTTCCATAAGATTTTATCGACATAGATACGTTTTCCTGAAAGTTATGAGGGAAAAAATCGGATTTTGTGAATTTTCCGAAAGTCGTCTCTTCCCACCATTCGTTTGCACAAATATTTATTTTCATATTCGTTTTCTACACATTTTTTACACCTATTACACTTCTTTTTTGTTTTCGTGACCAGGACTTTTATTAAACGTGTAGGTCATATATCATCATCATCACCATCATTTAACGCATTTTCCCATGCTAGCATGGGTTGGACTGTTTGGAGCTGGTGAGCCGATCTCCATTGTCTGCTCTGGCATGGTTTCTGCGGCTGGATGCTCTTCCTAACACCAAACACTTTACAGAATGTATACTGGGTGTTTTTTTTTTTTTTACATGACATCAACACCGATGAGGCCATCTATCTTTCTGTATGTTTGTCTTTCTCCCTGTATATATATGTGTATATCATCATCATCATCATCATTTAACATCTGCCTTCCATACTGTTGTGGGTTGGACAGTTTGAGCTGGCTGGGCAGGAGCCTGCACCTGCCTGTAAAAACCAGGCAGGGTTTTTACAGCTGGATACCCTTCTTAACACCAACCATCTGGCAAAGTGGACTAAGTGTTTTTTATGTGGTACAAGCACAAGCAAGATCAGTTTCGGCATGGTTTCTACAGCTGGATGTCCTTCTTGATGCCAACCACTCCGAGAGTGAAGTGGGTGCTTTTTATGTGCTACCGGCACAGGGACCAGTCCGGTGGGCCTGGTGTCGACCATGCTTGAACAGTGCTTTTTATGTACCACCGGCATGGGTGCCAGTTAGGTAGCATTGACATCAGCCACAACAGCGATTACAGCACTTTGTCTGACGGTTGAAGGGAGCTCTTAAATGGGCTGGTTATGCGATGCTGGCATAGGCCATAGCTATGATCTCACTTAGCTTGTTGGGTCGTCTCAAGCACAGCATATCTCCAAAGGTCTCAGTCACTTCTTATTGCCTCAGTGAGGCCCAACATTCAACAGGCTTCTTTCAGTTTCTATCTACCAAATCCACTCACAAGGCTTTGGTCAGCTCGAGACTATGGTAGAAGACACACTTGCCCAAGTTATGGCTGGGCTACGGAATTGCCCAGGGTTCCACTTCCATAAAGCACCAGCTTTGCAGCGTCACTTCAGACCCTATTGGCCAGTGGCCTATAACTTCTCTTCAAAGTGGAGAGAGAAAAGACCTTGTGGCTAGTTGTTGGACACACAGACAAAGGAAAAGGGTTAAGTGCAAAGGATTATCTCCCTTAGACTGCTATCCATAATCGACCTGGTCAGCTTGTGGGTCCCAGGACTTCAGTAGGAATCTGAAGTCTAAGTAGGGTCTGCAGACTTTCATCCTGGTATTTAAGGTGTTCCCCAGGGAGTTCTTTCATATTCTCGCCCATACAGCTTGCTATGTTTGCTCCCGTTGATGTAAGGGCCTGGTATTCAAAGGATCTTTCATAAGATTGTGTGTAGAGTCCTTTCATCCTTCCGGATCTGTGGTTGAAGAGGATCTCCTTGTTTGTGGAACATCCGATGTATCTTCGAATACTGCTGCTGGCAATGCTGCTTCTGTTGATGTTGATGTTGATGCTGCTATTTCTGCTGGTGCTGGTGGTGCCCAAGGTTCCATGCTGTGGAACAGAACTTGAAACCATGTCGATGAGAATTGAACTTCTTATCTACACAACCATTGTCTGCTTTAGCAACATTTTTCCTTCCTGCACACATTGTTAGAAGTGAACGGTTAATTTTCAGTTCTGTGTTTTCAAGGATGTTCTTATTGTTTAGCCCCAAGCAAACCCCTGATCTAGGACAGTCCATCCATGACCAACATTCGTGAGATTCAATTCTACTTAAACCTAAATTTCATGAAAGTTAATTGCACATCCATGTATTAATTTTCCCTTTAACTTTCTCTTCGCTGACTTGCTTCAATAAATCCCAGATAAATTTCTTTCCAGCTCTTTATTATGTTTTTTACATCAGAGATCCGTAATGAACTGAGATAGATGTTACTATAACCAAAGGACAATTTCAAACCTTGGAATATTCTTGGAACCCTTTCTTTTATTCCCATCTTCTCACTGAAATAAACTGCCTTTGTTTCAGCTAATTTTGAAAATAATGAAAACTTGTTTCAGTCATTTGACTGCGACCATGTTGGAGCACTGCCTTTAGTCGAACAAATCAACCCCAGGACTTATTCTTTGTAAGCCTAGTACTTATTCTGTCGGTCTCTTTTGCTGAACCGCTAAGTCATGGGGCCGTAAACACACCAGCATTGGTTGTCAAGTGATGGTGGGGGGTGGAACAAACACACACACACACACACACACACACACACACACACACACAATAGGCTTCTTTCAGTTTCCGTCTACCAAATCCATTCACAAGGCTATAGAAGACACTTACCCAAAATGCCACACAGTGGGACTGAACCCGGAACCATGTGGTTGGGAAGCAAATATCTCACTACACGGCCATGGCTGTGATTTCTAATCTTTTTTTTTTATTTCCCTTTTAAACCCCGAAATCAATTATTTAGAAAATAACAGTCATTTTGATTGGTTGGAATTTTCTGGTTCATTGGCCCCAAATATGAGAGCATCGCATTATTTTCAAACATTAGGGCTGTGGGGGTGGGGTGACGGGGTGGGAGGTGACTGGTTCTCTGTTACTATGAAGACAAATGCATTTTTTCGTTTTTTCCCTTTTTTTTTAGGAAGCAGTTAATAGAAATGTTAATCATAAATATTATATCTGTTACCCCCCCCCCCCACCACCACCAGTACTACTACTACCGCTACTACAGTTACTATTTCAGTTGTTGCTGCTGCCACTACTACTACTACCACTACTACTACTACCACCACCACCACAATTTCCACTACCAACACCACCACTTCCACTACTACTACCACCACTACTACTACTGCTACTACTACTACTACTACTACTACTACTACTAAAATTGCTGCTGCTGCTTTTACCACCACCACCACCACAATATCTGCTGCTGCTACTACTACTACTACTACTACTATTACTAGCAAGGAAAAAAAATTTCTGATTCCGAGAGTGATTTCATATATGCACTCATTCCAGTATCTGTGTTTCTCTGTGTGTGTGTGTGTGTGTTGCTGTGTGTGTATGTGTTGAGCTGAATGCCTCGTATATGTTTATGTAAAAGTGTGTCTGTATATATATATGGGAACATGTATAAATGTTTATGTTAAGAGTGTGTGTGTGTGCATGTGAGTGTGTGTGACCTCTGTAGTAGTAGTAGTAGTAGTAGTAGTAGTAGTAGTAGCAGCAGCAGTAGTAGTAGTAGTAGTAGTAGCAGTAGTAGTAGTAGTAGTCGTCGTCGTTGTGGTAGGGGAAGGAAGAGGAGACAGCTTAGCACTTTCTGTTTTTACTGACTTCAATGAGTTATTCCCATGACAAAATATGTCATTGACTATCAAAAGTCATTTCCTCCACTCTCGACACCACCACCACCACCTTCGCCGCCACCACCACCACCACCACCTTCGCCGCCACCACCACCTTCGCCGCCACCACAACCACCACCTTCGCCGCCACCACCACCATCACCACCTCTTAAGTTGACAGTTTTTTTTCTTTTTTTTTTTTACTTGGGGATAAAAATCTTCAATGGCAGTCTTTTGGTGTATTTATTAATATTAGGGGCAGCGAGCTAGCAGAGTTGTTATCCTGCCGGACGAAATGTTTGCCAGCATTTCATCTGTCTTTATGTCCGTCTTGATGTTCTGAGTTCAAATTCCACCGAGGTCGACTTTGCCTTTCATCCTTTCAAAATTGATAAAATAAGTACCAGCTGCATACTGAGGGTTAGTGTAATGAACTTGCCCTTTCACTTAACTTTCAGGCCTTGTGTCTGTAAGTAGAAAAGATTATTGTTATTATTATTATTATTATTATTATGATGAGTGAAGGTGGGTGAGCTGACAGAACCGTTAGCACACCGAGTGAAATGCTTGGCAGTATTTCGTCTGCTGCTACGTTCTGAGTTCTAATTCCACCAGGGTTGACTTTGCCTTTCATCCTTTCAGGGTTGATAAATTAAGTACCAGTGAAATACTGGGGTCGATGTAATTGACTAGCCCCCCCGCTCACCTCCAAAATTTCAGGCCTTGCGCCTATAGTAGAAAGAATTATTATTACTATGAGTTTTTTCTTCTTTCAATTTTATTTCCATTTCTTGCCGAGTGTCTTCCTGACACCTAGGGCAAAGAAACTCACTGTATTCATTTGATGGATCATTAAAATAAACGAACCAGATTGTTCATTTACAAAATCAAATTAAGTTATGTAGCAAAAAATTATTTACATGGATGGTAATCATTCTGACAGCGATAGTGTTCTTCTCAATACGTGTGACGTACCAGTTAAAACAACTTTTTACACTTCTGGCAGGGATCCTTCTCAAATAAGTTTCTGCTCCTTTTTTTACTATTTCTAGTGCTCCTAAAATCACTGGTATCATAACCCCCTTGAGATGTCACATGCATTTGATTTCATTGAGCAAATCTTTATATTTTTTTAATATTATGTTTTATTATTATTATCTTTATTATTGAGTGAGAGTGCAGCACAAACCACCATAATGATGCTGGGGTACAGATATACAAAGCCCAATATACCCATCATGACTACTTGTCGGATAAGGGTACACCAGGCACATGCATGACATGGTGACCTCATGTCAAGATAAACAGCATATGACCTCGCAGATGGGGTCCAGTTAGAATTTTCTTCAGGTCAAGTAGCCCATCCCACTTAAAAGGTCCCTGAATAAGGGTTGTTGAAGGATGATGAACAGAACACCCATGTTTCCAGAGGTGAATTGTTCAACCCCAAAGAATTTCTCTCAACACATGACTATGGTGCTCCACCTCTATTTCTGCTCATGATCAGAGATGCACATATCGTCAGCCAGTAAGGGACATGCTCAGCTGGTTAATCAGACCCTCTCTCTCTTACTGGGTACCTATGTACCTCCTCTATAGCAAGACCCCTATTTCTTCCTCCCTATTTCTCTATCACACTCTAACCTTTCATCTGATACTGGATCACCTCCTCCAATTCCTCCTCCGTTATAGCAAGACCCCTGTTTCTGCCTCTCTGTCTCTTTGTCACCCTCTAACCTTTCATCCTCTGACACGAGTTCCCATTCTCAAATGCCCCCCTGCCTCTCTCATAATCCCTTGTCTTGCGAGTTACTAGGTAACCCTGTCAGTGCTGGTGCCATGCAAAAAGCATCCCAGTCCACACTGTAAAGTGGTTGGCATTTGGAAGGGTATCCAGCAGTAAAAATCAAGTCAAAACTAACCTCACCTGTGATAACACCACATAAAAAGCACACTGAGCCCTCTCTAGTGAGGGGTTGGTGTTAAGAAGGGCATCCAGCCATAAAAACCCTGCCAAAACAGACACAGTAGCTTAGGGTAGTTTTTCTACTTGGCCAGCTTCTGTCAACCGTCCTACCCATGCATGCATGGAAGGTGGATGTTAAACTATGATGGTGATGGTGATGATGATGGTGGTGGTGATGATGTTGGTGGTGGTCGTGGTGGTGATGATGATGATGATGATGATGATGATGACTATCATAATGCTTTTCACTAAAATGTGTGTGGGGGGGGGGGGGGTTCTGTCTGTAAGTATTGCACTTATTGTTGAAAATGATTCCCTTTTACGAACCAGTTATTGTTGCCTGTCTTGTTCCTTTGTGTTACAGAACCAGCCACAACTGGTTGTTTTTTTTTATATTTTTACTTTCCTCTTTTTTTTGAAACTGGAACTTGATAAATAAATAAATAAACCAATTAAAAGATTGTATCATCTTTGTGCGTCAGTAAGCAAAAGGTGGAAGTAGGAGGTGGTGGTTTAAAGAGCTGAACTGCTTCTACCAGTCCAACCCTTCACTTCACCAGCACCGAGTACCCCCAGTACCCTTCTATATGTCAAAAATGCATCTGTCCTTGCCCTGAACTACGTTGGATAGTACCACCACCACCACCACCACCATCATCATCATACCCATTTTTCTGTGCTTGCATGGATCAGACAGAATTTGTTGAGGCAGATTTTCTATGGCTGGGTACCCTTCCTGTCACCAACCATTATCTTGTTTCCAAGCAAGGTAATATTTCCCCATGGCAAAACATGTTTATGGCAGAATATTGAAAATGAATGACACTACTTGTATGATGGTGACACTCGTTTACAGCTGTTGTGTGACGTTAAGGCCAAGAAACAGTCATGCATGCACACACATACCACACACAATGGGCTTCTTTCAGTTTCCATCTACCAAATCCACTCACAAAGCTTTGATCAGCCTTGAGCTATTGTAGAAGACACCTGCCTAAGGTGGGACTGAACCTGGAACCATGTGGTTGGGATGCAACCTGATGTTTTTTTCTTACCCCAGTTTACAGATTCTAACTAATTCAAAGAAGCAGTAGATCATTGAAGTAAATTACTTGTGACATTTACTTTTGTTACTCTTCCGCTTTACCTTTTTATTTCTCAGCGATTATTACGAATACCAGTAATACACAGAGGGATGATCCCCAGTTAACTATAATATTTCTCATAAACCAAAATTGGTCACATCGTTTAGTCAAATGAGATCAATAATATTATTTCTGTTTATGATCCCATTTTCTTGAGGATCATATGCACATATACACATATTTAGTGTATATATATATGTGTATATGTGCGCTCTACACCTCATTGGTTTGTTAGCTAGAAACTCTGCTTCCCACGTTGCTGTTCGTTTTTGATATCTAAGCAGGAGTTGTCTTGTTATTCTAACGGTATTTTTGTTTGTCGCTTACTCTCTCCTTCCTCTCTTGATTAATTATCAATAACCTTTGGATATCCTATTTAATGCTATGCTTTTAAAAAAAATGTGTTTTTTTTACATTTCTTAAGAAAATAATAGACTTAGAAGGAAGGGGATTCTATTACAGCGATGTATAAGAAATCCGACTTATGCGAGGGGTGGTGTGACAAGCCAGGAGGGGAGGTGGGCGTTATATTTTGTAGAACAGAATTTGAGCCACTCTATGTGATCAGGATTGTAGCCTAAATTTTCTTGTGTCGTATGTTTTAAGAATTTTCCCACAAGTTTATTTCTTATTTTTCAACGATAGATAGATTAGTGTTCAAACAGTCACAATCTTATTTTAACATCTTTTCATTACATTTCTCTGAAATGACATTATTGCCTTCTTGTACGATTTTTATGGGAACTCTTTCAAAATACTATAACACAACAACAACAAGAAAAATTCTAATAAAATTATAGTATTTCTGGAAGTTTTGGGGTAGCAACATTTAAGATAGGCTCTCTGGGGGTGGAGTTTTTTGTTATTCCTTTTTATTATATTTGTTATTTTTTCCCTTTTATTAATTTGAAAATCATTTTTTGTTGTTGTTTTTCTCTTTTCATTCCGCTTACAAAATTCAGTTCTTCCATTTGTAGTGCCAATGGCAGTTAACATCTTTCCATAAAGCTTCGTTGCAATCATTTCATGTTTCTTCATTAAATTTTTATTAAAATAGAAATCTTTGAATGTACTTTGAAAGGGTCATCCTTTTCATGACAATGATTGTTGTTGTTTTAATGTTCACTTTTCCATGCTCGCATTGGTCAGATAGAGTTTATTGAGGCATTGTAGGGTAAGTGTGAGAAGCCAGATCTGGCCAGTTTGAACATAAAATAAGTAGAATATTTAGACTGGATATAACCAGTTTAAATGTTAAAGGATTTAATATATAACTGGTCTGTATGTTGATTTGAACACCAGACTCGTTATTTTCAGTCAAGAAAATTCATTGTAAAATGGCCAACAGAGTTTTGGCAGATTGAGTAATGATGTCTGCAGAAATTGGGCCAATGAAATGGTCCAGTTTTTTGATGTTTGAGTGATGACATCACCACAGATCATCATCATCATCATCGTTTAACGTCCGCTTTCCATGCTGGCATGGGTTGGACGATTTGACTGAGGACTGGTAAACCAGATGACTCCCCCAGGCTCCAACGATCCAATTAAATTTGTACTGGGGTGTATTAACACTTTTAGCATTCAGATTTCTTTCTCAAACATATTTATTCACATTGCTTTGAATTAATCATGCATTATCTTGTAGCTTCAAGATTTCAATGGTGCATTTGTATATTTTTAGAATGATATTGTAGAGTTGGTATGTGAGGTCAGATGTGGTCAGTTTTAGCATAAAATAGGTTGACTATTTGGGCCGGATATAGCTGGATTAAATGCTTACGGGTTAAAAGAGATCAGTTTTAGAGAGGCAGAGAGACAGGGTAAAAGAATGAATGGCAGGCGACTGACAGACAACAGAGAATAGAGACGGAGGTAGCTCTATGATAGATGAAAGTTTAAAGTTTAAAAGAAGGGGCTAGATAGAATAGAACAGGCTTCTTGCTGTGAAAGAGACACATGGCTATTTTCATTATAACAAAGTGAGAATGGCTAGCCAGGAGAGCTGAAGTGTGTAGAATTAGGTGTATTTGCCAAATATATATTGAGACTCTTGCAATTAAGAAACCAAAACCTGTTAACTAATTGATGGATCAGCTGATAAATTCTGCACTTGGCTGTTTCACTTCTTCATACACTGTTACATAAAGTTGAAATCTTTTGTCAACTGGTGCTTCTATGAGCCAATGATGTGGGACTTCATAGAGAAGTTATTTAGTATATGCTTAGTACTGTAGGTAGTTAGTTAGTGTGTGTGTGTGTGTGTGTTGTGGGGCGTGGGGTGTGTTATTGGAATGTCCTGTGTGTCATGTCAGTCACACTCAGTAATAATGTATGGAAGCTTGAGAGAGAGAGAGAGAGAGTATATAAGTAAGTATACAGTTTTAGATATATTTAGCATTAGATGAGATCAGCAAAGGCCAGGAAATGACAACTCTTTTTTTATATTTTGTTTTTCTGTTTTGTCATTCTTATTTTTTGTGTGGTGTGTGTGTGTGTATACATGTATATGCACATATATATATATATGTGTATGTGTGTGCATGCACGCACACACACACACACACACACACACACATACACATAAAGGGGCACTAAAATACAATGCGTAACCAGATTGGGCCCAGTAATAGTTATACTCATCCACACACACACACACACACACACGTGCACATACACACACACACACACACACGCACGTGCACACACACACACACACAAATACAGGGAGTGAAAAGATGTCTTTCTTTTGTCGAGTCATGATTAATAAAACTGAAGAAGTTCACTTAACTCGGGTGATTTCGCATTTATTACCTTACAAAGCTTAGGGACAAACTTTACGACCCTTATTTGGGGATAGAGGAGAAATTTCAAAAATAATATTACAGAAATTCGGTTTCTTGGTGAATTAACATGAATATATATGAATATGTATACATACATACATGACAGGCTTCTTTCAGTTTCCATCTCTCAAATTCACTCACAAGGTTTTGGTTGATCCAAGGATACAGTTGAAGAAACTTTCCCAAGGTATCATGTAATTGGTTGGGAAGCTATGCCTATTTCTGTAATATAAATTTTGTCTATGAAGCTATATGGAACTATGGAGGCTATGATTTATCTTTGAATGTTAAATAAATCGTTGCTATCCACTTGAATGAATATATTGTTTCACTTTTGTTGTTAACTTTCTACGAAAAGCCTCTTGTAGATTCCTAATTAGTTAAAAGTGAGGCTTTAAGTGGGATCTACTCAAGAGGGATACGGAAACAGGCACATGCATGGCTGTGTGGTTAAAAAGCTTACTTACAACCATGTGGTCACAGGTTCAAAGCGACTGCATGGCACTTTGGGATGTGTCTTCTACTAAAATTCAGGGCTGACCAATGCTTTGCGCACATGCGCATGTATGTGCATATATGCATGCATGTGTATGTATATATATATGTAATCAAAATAAGCAACAAGGATATCCAGAGGTAATGCAGTACGATCGTTTCATGCAGCTCCATTTAATTGAACAATGTAATCATTACATCAATTTAAAAATGCAGGACAATCCTCAGCTGCACAAAGACATAGAATTTAATTAAATTAGAACAGATGGACACTAATAATAGATTTCAAAGATATCACCAAAATCTTTCTACTCTTTTGAGGAAAAAAAATGTGTATGTATATATATTCCTTTGTGCTTGTCTTCATTACCACTTCACAATTGGTGTTAGTTTGTTTACGTTTCCATAACTTAGCGGTTTGGCAAAAGTGACCGATAGAACCAATACCAGACTTCAAAAAAGAGAAAAATACTGGGGTTGATTTGTTTGACTAAAAGCCTTCATGGTAGTGCCCCAGCATGGTCTCAGTCCAATGACTGAAAGAAGCAACAGAGAAACGGAAACACCTGTAGTGATACGAACTCTAGTATTACCAGACAGTAATTTCAAAAAATGTGGTTATTTTTTTTTTATTTCTTCCTGTTCTAACGATTAATTTAATGGACATTTTTTTTCCTCAAAAGAGTAGAAAGATTTTGGTGGTATCTTTGAAATCTATTATTGGCAAAATTCCTTATAAATCATATTTTTCTGACTTAAATTCTGTAAATTCTTTAAACATTTTTGTCATTTTTCAAAGCAGAAATATGCAAAAATGTTATTTATTTTTCTTATAAATGTTTAAAAAGAAAATGAAAAATAAAAATGTTAATGTAAAGTTAATCATTAGTGCAGTTAATTTAATCTTTTTTTTTTGTGTATTCTTGGTAGAATAAATACCAGGTTTACAAAGGATAAATCCAGGGAACGATTTCTTCGACTAAAATGCAGCAGTGCTTCAGCATGGCCACAATCGAAATGACTGAAAGAAGTAAAAGTGTAATGAACTAGAGGGCTGCTCTAATGTCTGCTTTGGCATGGTTGGATCCCCTTCCTAGTGCCATCCATTTCACAGGGTGTTCTCTGTGTTTTTATCATGTCAGATAATTAGAGAGAATGGTGGATGTATGTCCTCATTAAAATGAGGATGATTTACCTTTCGTCAAACATGTATTTTCAGTTTATATTATATAGGGCCTGAGTAGAATGAAATGAGAGCACATCTCATGGCTCAAGGTGTCAATGCTCTATGTAGAATCTGAGTTGGTTCTGGTGTGGGGTTCACACAGCCAGTTTTTTATAACCCTGGGCAAGTCTTTCTAGAACCTTCAAAGTATAATTTGGTGGGAAGCTTACTTAACTTTTCTTTAATGTTTGCCTCTGTTTGTTAATACATGTCTGCCAGTATGGATTGGTTGGTGAATCTTTGCATGGCTGTTCTGTTGTCTGAAAGAACCAGTCATGTCTTTTAAGGCGGTAAAATTAGGCAATTGTTTTAAACTAGAAACCCAAGTGAGGCAGTTTGAATCTGGTCAAAGCTTTGCTCCAATGTCATTGACTCGAGAAGGATGAAAGACTGAAAGTTGACTACTGCAAAATTTGAATTCAAAAGAGTTTTGGTTAATAGCATTAAATAATATATTTTATTGATTGTGATTTTAAAAAATTGGTAAAATGTAGCAAAATTCAAACCTCTAGATTTTTTTTTTATATATATAAAAATATATTTCTGGCACTTTGTATTGCCATGAGTTGACAGTAGCCAGTACCTCGGGTCCTTGTAGAGTCAGTACAGGACATTTTGACAACCAATGTCAAAATGTGTTCAAATTATTCTTTGTATTTTGATGAATTAACGATTATTTGGCATCATCATCATCGTTTAACGTCCGCTTTCCATGCTGGCATGGGTTGGACGATTTGACTGAGGACTGGCAAGCCAGATGGCTACGCCAGGCTCCAATCTGATCTGGCAGAGTTTCTACAGCTGGATGCCCTTCCTAATGCCAACCACTCCAAGAGTGTAGTGGGTGCTTTTACGTACCACCGGCACAAGGGCCAGTCACACAATACTGGCAACAGCCATGCTCAAAAAGGTGTATTTTACGTGCCACCTGCACGGGAGCCAGTCCAACGGTACTGGCAACGACCTCGCTCGAATGATTTTCTAACGTGCCACCAGCACAACATGCTAGAAGGCAATTTTTCTTTATTGTAATTTATGTAAAAAAAAAAAAAATTTGTCACTAAATGAAACCCCAGTTATCATCACCATCATTTTGATGCTCACTTTTCCATGACTGCATCGATCGTATGGCTTCTGTTGATTTATGATTTGCCAATCATAAAACAAAGTGAAAAATTAAAAAAGAAAACATAATAACTAGTCAAACACTTATCTTAAGCAAAAGGTAAGACGGGGGTGACGTGAAAGGAAGTGTTATATATCCTTTTCCTTTTCCCATCTGTTCTTTCTTTGTTTTGTAAGTTACTTAGCAACCTCTCTGGTGTTGGTGGCGCAAAAGAAAAAAAAACAAAAACAGCCAGTAAATTCTGAAAAGTGGCGTTAGGAAAGGCATTCAGTCATAGAAACTATGCCAAAGCTGACACGGATGCAGCCTTGCATTTCATTGAATCTTGTTGTACCATTCAACCCATGCCAGCATTGAAGACAAATATCATATGATGATGATGATGATGATGATATATTGAGTATGTATGTGTGTGTTTCCTTGATATACACACACACACACACATATATATATATATATAGGAATGGGAGACAATATATGTGTATGATTTTTTACAGTGTATATACAAAGTTAGATTAAAGTTAGTGGAAGATGTGCTCTATCAAATTGTAGATTTAGTGTTTAGTGAGATATTTAAAAATATATTGATTAAAAATGGTGGAGATTTTCTGCCTAAGAAGAGGTGTATGAATTGGAGAAAAGATAGCCTGAAGGTGGTAATTTAGTTTGTGGTTTCTTATTCATATGCTTCCTATGCAAATGAAATATATAAACAAGTTAAGGCGTCACCATGGGTGGTTACTGCAGTCTCTTATTTGCTGACTTATATTTATCATCATAACAGTTTAGTCTCTTAAATAGTATAACAAAAAAGGTAGAACTATTTAAGCCACTGATTTATAGATATACAGATGATATATTTGGTGCTAATTATGATTGTCTTGAATATTTACTTTGTGAAATTTCTCATTGTGTTTTGGAAGTAGCCAGAACTGGCTGACATTTAAAATGTGAATTATTTCAGTGTTATAATTGAGAGTTCTTTTCTTGTTCCAGTCATTAGGCTGCAGCCATCCTGGGGCATTGCTTTGAAGAATTTTTAGTCAAATTAATTTACCCCAGCACCATTTTTTTAAAACGAGGTACTTAATGTATCAGTCTCTTTTACCGAACTGTTAAGTTATAGGAACATAAACACACCAACACCAGTGGTGGGGGACAAACATATGCATGCATGCACACATATATACATTGGGCTTCTTTCAGTTTCTGTCTACCAAATCCACTTGCCCAAAGTGCCACACAGGGGGATGGAACCCAGAACCATGTTGGTGTGCAACCTTCTTATCGCACAGCCACGCCTGCACCTACATCAACAAGTCAATAATAATTAAGGCTTATAATAAAACTTAATGATTTTAATTTCCCAGTGGCAATGGTGCCTTAGGCATACAGTTTGAATTCCAGATAATTTGGGTGACTGCATTTTTCTGTCAGTCAGTTAATAAGGTATGATAGGATGGTTAATCATTTTCATTTGTTTATAGATGAAATAAAATCATTCGGCAGAGTGAATGATTAAGCAAGGTTACTGAAGGAAATTGTTAATTAAACATTTTAATTGTAGACTAGTTACACATTGGGATAATTTGAAGAAATTTTATGTTATTTTAAGCTTGCAATCGAGATGTGAGTTGGAAGTTTGCAAATAATCTTTTATTTGTTTTAGTCATTAGACTGTGGCCATACTGGGGCATCATCTTGAAGAATTTTTAGCTGAATGAATTAACCCCAGTACTTTTTTTTTTTTTTTTAAAGTTTGATCCTTATTCTATCGATCTCCCTTGCTGAACCGCTAGATTATGGGGTCGTTAACACATCAGCAGTGGTTGCTGAGTGGGGGAAGACAGAGACAAACACCCACCCACACACATCAATATCCCAGCAACCTACAGTTTCTATTAATAGAAAAATTGACCTATCCTGTTCTTGTCATCAAAGAAATACCTTATTAATCAACTTTAAGCCACTGGCCATGAGTAACAAGGAGCTCTATTTGGCCCACACACACATGTACATAGACATTCATATTAATTCATTCATGTAATGACCTTCCTGAGGTATATATATATATATATATATATATATATATAAACAACCAATGATATGTTTGAAGAAAATCAAATCTTTATTATAGATCATATCTTAAATTGTTGGATTTTTTAGGTGTGATTTTTAATAAAGATTTGACTTTCTTCAGACATATCATTGGTTGTTATTAAATACTCTGAATTTCTTAAAATTCTGCATAAGGATTGTTGGAATCACCTGTCATACATAAGGATTGACTTGGGATCTGGATTCTACAGACATTTACTGGAATCTACCTGTTGGAGATTTAACCTCATTCCTCTATACTGAGCGCTGGCTTGATTGCTTACAGCATTTTTTAATCCCATTTTTTCTTCTCTCTCTCTCTCTCTATATATATATATATATATACAAAGTATGGGGGTTTAGTTCACAGGTGATCTAAACGATTAGGTACGCTAGGTAAGTGCTGTAATGGCTTACTGGGGCTCCATGGTTATAGCTGAGATGGCAGTTATGGAGCCATTGCAGATTTCTGAAGCAGCAAATATAATCATTGTTAAACAGGACAACAAACGTTAAGCCAAGACCTTTGTCACAGGAACAAAGGTGTGGATAATTTCGATGCCCATCTCTGTCAAGTAGTTGGTTACGAGGATGGCATTGTGGACTGATGCAGGAGCTCTGACCTTGTGCGGTAAAATCTCTTCATGAACCCCGCCCCCTTTCAAACCTCCAAAAGACCATCTGGCCTGATGGAACCCAGTGGATGTAGATGATGGTCTTGCTGTTGAAAAAAGGGGATCACAATGAGCTTTCCTTGGCCTCTTGCGCTGGTGACAAACAGACGCTCATCTCACACAAGTTGACCCCCCATCAGCAGTCCAGAGCATTTCACAAGTTCCTGTAACAGTTTTGCCCAGTTTAACACAGAACTTTATTGCAAGTTTCCAAATTGTCTTCACATCCCGACTGTATTCTGCAAACTAGTCAGCTCTGACAAACAGTGTCCAAAGTGGTGTCTTCTTCAATATGGAATAACAAAAGTTGGTGGCAGGTCAGCTTATTAGATTTATAGTAACAATACGCTATAGATCACTGTAATCTAGAACAGTTATAACTGCCTCTAGTAAAAAAGTTTCAAAACTTCTGGAATGACCTTGT